>NW_007730009.1:25656-44059 GCF_000696425.1 Galeopterus variegatus
GTTCTAGCCAGAGCAATTAAGCAAGAGAAAGGAATAAAGGGCATCCTAATTGGAAAAGAGGTCAAATTTTCTGTTTGTAGAGGACATGATCTTATATGTAGAAAAATCTAGACTTAACCAAAAATCTCTAAGAACTGATAAACAAATTCAGTAAAGTTGAAGGATACAAAATCAAAATACAAAAATCAGTAACATTTTTATATACCAACAATGAAATAGCAGAGAAAGAAATCAAGAAAACAATCCTATTTATAATAGCTCCCCCCAAAATAAAATACATAGGAATAAATTCAATCAAGGAGGTGAATGACCTGTGCAGTGAAAACTAAAAAACACTCATGAGAGAAATTAAAGACACAACAAAATGGAAAGACATTTCATGCTCATGGATTAAAAGAATTAATGTCATAAAATGACCATACTACCCAAAGCTATCTACAGATTTAATGCAATCTCTATCAAAATACCAGTGACATTCTTTACAGAAATAGAAAAACTAATCCTAATATTCATATGGAATCACAAAAACCACAGTTAAACAAAGAAATTCTGAGAAAAAATAACAAATTAAGCTATAGTAAGCAAAATAGCATGATACTGGCATAAAAACAGACACTTGGAGCAATGGAACACAATAAAGAACCCATAAATAAAATCACACATTTACAGCCAACTGATTTTTGATAAAAGTTCAAGAACACACATTGGGAGAAAGACAGCCTCTTCAGTAAATAGTGCTAGGAAAAGTGGATATCCACACACAGAAGAATGAAACCAGATTGCTTACTACTCACTATATATCAAAAGCAAATGCTGGCAAGGATGCAGACAAAGGGAAACACTTATACATTGCTGGTGAAATCATAAATTAGTGTAGCCATTATGTAAAATAGTATGGAGTTCCTTAAACAACTACAGGTAGAACTACCATATAATCCAGCAATCCTAGTAATGGGTATATACCCAAATGAATGGAAATCATCATGTTGAAGGGATACCTGCACTCCCATGTTTATAGCAGCTCCAAGATGTGAAACAAACCTAAATGTCCATGGATGGATGATTATCAAAGAAAATATGACACACACACACACACACACACACACGAACACACACACACACACGAACACACACACACACAATGGAATAGTATTTAGCCATTAAAAATAATGAAATCCTGCCATTCACAGCAACATATATAAACTTGGAGAAAATTATGTTAGTTTTTAAAATTTATGGGTACAGAAAGAGAACTATCACATTTTCTTGCTCATATGTGGGAGCTAAATAAATAAATAAATGATAAGTTGGAGTTTTAGAGAGTGTGAGTAGAACTTTGGTTAGAGGTGGGAAAAGGGGAGGTGAGAGGTCGTTAATGGACACAGAATTATAGCTGGGAAAGAAAAATAAGTTCTATTGGCATACAATCAAATTAGGCATCTATATTTAACAATAATGTACTGCATATTATCAAATGGCTATAAGAGAGAGGATCAGATGTTCACATCACAAACGAATGATTAAGTTATCAAGGATTATGCTAATTACTCTGATTTGATCATCACACATTGTACATGTGTTGAAATATAATTGTGTACCCCATACATGTGTACATTTAAATTAAAATAAAGGAAAACTGAATATAGCATGAACTTTAGATAATAATTTATCAATGTTGTATGGTTGTGACAAACATTTATACTAATGTAAGAAATGAACAATAAGGTACACTGGATATAAGGTAAATAGGAACGCACTTTGCTATCTTCTTTTTTGGGAAATCTAATTTGTTTTAAAATTAAAAACATATTTTTAAAAATTAAAAAAAGAAAATGAAATTTAGGTATTTATTTTACAAATATTTATTTAAAACGTACTGTGTGCCAGACATTGTTGTAGGCCCTATGCGTACAATGAACAGAATAGACATAAAATATAATCCCATGCTGTCACAGGGCATACATGTCCCCAAAATTGATGAAAAAAAATACATGACACTCTTAAATGATGTGATTAGTGCAACAGACACTAATGTAACTTTGTGGTTTTGGTGAATTTTTAATAAGATATATTTTTCTTGTATTATTAGTGAACTTTAAATTTTGATTATGTTGATTTATTGTAAACAATTTCCCAAATAGATACTAATTTTCAGTTTTTATTGCAAAACCCTAATTTTCATAATATGCTTTATTACAGATATTTTAAGGTCATGAATATAGAATAAGATGTGTGTGTTAAGATCCACATAGATCTTTCAAATTGTTCACTACACCATTTTTTTTTTTTACATGAAGGACCAAGTATATTGATTTTGTTTTTGTGTTGTTTCGTGAATGTTTTTAATTTCCTGTCAGTATTTGCATGTATTACCCTGTTTTCTGATGCTGAAACTGAATAATGTATAAAGAAATCAAATTTATTTCTTACAGTTCTGGAAGCTGGGAAGTCCAAGGTCCAGGTGGTGCATCTAGTAAGGTCCTTCTTCTGGCTGGAAATGCTCTACAGAGCCCCATGTCAATGCAGGCTCTCAGATGCAGAGAATGGCAAGAACATTTTACATTCTCACATTCTCTCCTTATAAAGCCACCAGCCTCCTCCCTGGTAACCCATTAAAACATTAACCTATTAATATATGAATAGATTAATCCATTCACAAGGGCATAGTCCTCATGATCCAATCACCTTTCAAATACCATATTGGAGATTAAGTTCCAACATGACCTTGGGGGACATTCAAAAGACAGCATTATTGAACCAGAAACATTTCTTCAAATGGAGATTTCTCATTGTGAAACAGATCCTTCCACCAAAAAAACTCAATGGCTTAAAACAACAATTATTGATTCTCTTTAATTTTTGTGTTTCTCCTCACTTTCTGAGATGAGTGCTCTGGTCAGCACATTTTTTCTCATAGTGATGACAGAGATACAAGAATATAAATGGAAACATATAAACCATTTTAAAGATTACTGTTAAATTTGATGTTATCATTTCTTCCTCATTCAACTTGCCTAAGCAAGTGAATTGGCTGAGCCCAAAGTGAATGTTTGAGAATATCATATTAGGATCACACTGTATACAGCCTTTTGAGATTGGCTTTAGCCACACACATAAATGTATTTAAGATTTATTCATATTGTTCTGTGTATATATATAGTTTGTTCTTTTTAATAGCAAGTTAAATTTCCTTTATATGAGAAATTTGCGTAACAGTTTGTGTATCCATTCACCAAGTTAAGGACATATGAATTGTTTTCAGTTTGGGGAAATTATAAAAAATGTCACTATAAACATTCACATATACTTACTTTGTGTGAATATAATTTTTTATTTATTTTGGATGAATAGGAGTTTGATTACTGTATCTCTTTGTAGGGTAGACTTAGAATTCTATAAGAAACTGTCCAATTGTTTTCTAATGTGGCTGTAGTATTTTACTTCTTCCTCCTGCATAATCAGAAGGTGTAAGAAATCTAGTTATCCATATCTACACCAATACTTGGTCTTGTATTTGTTTTTTTTTTTTTTTTTTTTTTACTTTCTAATAGGTGTGTAGTAGGATATTATGGTGGTTTTAATTTTAATTTGCATTTGCCTAAAAACTAAACATTTTTTCTACTTTTTGGGGGTTATTGCTGTTGGTGGCCTGTTTATTTTCTTCTTATTAAATTTTGAGACTTCTTTATGAATTCTGGATGCAAGTTCTTTACCAGAAATGCCTTTCAAATGTTTTTTGCCTGTGAATTTTATTGCCATTTTCTTAACAGTGTCTTTCAACATTGTTTCATTTTCTTCTTATTAAATTTTGAGACTTCTTTATGAATTCTGGATGCAAGTTCTTTACCAGATATGTCTTTCAAATGTTTTTTGCCTGTGAATTTTATTGCCATTTTCTTAACAGTGTCTTTCAACATTGTTTTAACTCTTGATAAAGTCCAATTTACCAAATTATTTTTCTTTTTTGAATTATGCTTCAGCTATCTCATACCCATACATTACAGGATTTTCTATTTTTGATAAAGTCCAATTTACCAAATTATTTTTCTTTTTTGAATTATGCTTCAGCTATCTCATACCCATACATTACAGGATTTTCTATTTTTGATAAAGTCCAATTTACTGAGATTTTTTTCTCTTTTTTGTATTATGCTTCAGGTGTCACATGCCTCTACATTTTGATAAATGACATTTAACCTAATATGACATCCAGCCCACTGTCAACACTGGGAATATATTTACTTTGTTCTCTCTACTTTTTACTTCTCTGGATTCTCAGTGTCTTATATGGTGTCCATATAGCTCATTTATAATAAAAAGTAAATTCTTGAAGAAGAGGGCTTCCATTTCTGATCATAATGGAGCAACAAGGATTATACTTACCTTCTTGCTTTAAATATCCAGAAGACTAAATAACATGTATGAAAACAGATAATCCTAATGAAAAGGAGAATCAGGCCTCAGATCACAGAGAGTGAAGGAAAGTAATCATTAAGAACAGGAAACACGTGAAGTGAAACTACATTGGCCTGTCTTACTGCTGAGAGTTACAAGTCTGCATCATAGGGCCGAAGAATCCAAACTAAATACTGAAAGAAAGAGAGTTTAAAACTCACTGAGGCCATTGTGACCAGAATTTTGGGAGGAGAACATTAAAGAGGGAAATGTGCAGGAAGAGGTCTCAGATGCATGTAAGGAAATTACTCAAGGCCCTAAAATACCAGAAAAGGAGTAGGTCGAATGACCACTGGAGCTCACCAGACAGTAATATTTCGTATTATTCCAGTCAGAATGTGAGACTGCATAATACATAGAAATTTAGTAAAGCCTTCAGAGGAGTATATCCCTTGACTCATGAGTCAAAGCTTTCTTGCCAGTGGTCACAGCACCCTTTGCTCCTGCAAGCTCCAAGTAGGGGAATTCAAAAAAACAACTATAGCTGACTTTGTGTAAGATACTCTGTATGCCACAAGACAGTGAAGTAACTATTTAAAGTCATGGAAAACAAATAAACAAGCATTAAAACTAAAATTCTCAGAACTGGCAGGTTTGTTCATTTGGTTAGAGCATGGTGCTGGTAACACCAAGGTCAAGGGTTGGTATCCCTTACTGGCCAGCCACCATAACAACCACCACCACACACAAAAAACTAAAATTCTAAAATGCTATATTTTTTTCAAGAATGGAAGCACAGTCAAATTTTTACAGACAAAAAAATGCAAATACAATTTAGTACCAGCAGACCTGCAATATAAAACATGTTGAAGGAAGTCATCATGTAGAAACTCAATTTTAAAAAGTGGTATTTTGTGAGCTTGTGGAGAGGCTATGATTTTAAAGTAGAAAAAAATAGTCTACTAATGAAATTGTTAATCAAATATCCCAAAGCAACTAACATTATCCCCAGATGAAAATTACTCCAAAATGTAGAGGTTTGAAATAACTACCATTTTCTCTTAATGTTCCTGGATTCTTTTGATAAGGAACTGGACAGGGTACAACAGAGTGTAACTGTTTTTGCTTCACAGTGTCTGGGATCTCAACTTGTAAGACTTAAAGATAAGAGTAATACAATGACTGGAGGCTGGCATTAACTGGAGGCTCCTTCACTCATAGGTCTGGCACCTGAGTTGAAATCACCTGAAGATAAAGACTGTCAATCAGAGCGTCTATACTTGGCAAATCTATGTGGTCTTAGCATAGTCTGAGTACCTACATGGTGGCTCAGGGTCCTCAGTTTTAATCTCCCATTGTCAAGAGGAAACCTGTGTCGCCTTTTACTGCTTATCCACATGCATTACATAGCATCATTTCTGCCATATTCTGTTAAAGTCAAAACAGTTAAAAGTCTGCCTACGTTCAATGGGAGAGGGCATAAATTCCGACTCTCGACAGCATAAGTGTCAAAGACTTTACTGACATTCTTAACTTTCACCCCTACCTATACTCTGATTCTCCATCAGCCTCTGCATTTCTTTTTAATACCATCACAAGGTGTGCAATTTGCTGTTTCCCTCTGAACATTTGCTTCAATTTCTCCTCACCCTTTTCCTTAACCAGCTTCTTTTTCTTATTCTCCTTGAACACTGCTCAAATGATTACCAATGGCCATTGTACAACATTTCATCTCAATATAGGACATACTATGTACAATAAGGGAAATTACCTCTTTATTACTTTTTGAGAAAGTTTACGTAAACCCATTTTATGTAAGGCAACAATTTATGAAGCAATGACCAATACTAAGACAAGATCAGGAAAGGGTGGTAGGAAATGGAGTGGAAAAACTTTATGGCTTTCCTGACCTGGGGAAGATCTGTCTGAAATTTCTGCAATAGCCTTTCTGGAATGTTTATAACTACATACTATGGTAAATGTTTTACCATCATCAGAGTCTTGGTTTATGAGAGAAAATCACGAGGAAATAAAAGCCTTGCTAAAACAAAAGCTTTATGAACACAAGTCAAAGATCATTTATTTAAAACAACATTAAATACAACAAAAATGGGAGTCAAAACTATGTAATATCTTTTTTTGAGATTTCAAGGACATTACCTATTTGGATAATCTATAGATAAAGCAATGTATTTGAGGTAATTTTAACATAATTATTTTTTCTTACTGAAAGAAAAACAAAGGATCTAATAACATGCTTTCATATTAAAATAAAACCAATCTTCTTAACAATGAGGATTATTATCTCACAGAGGATTTTAAGTAATTTTTCTTCAAAACTTCAAGATGAGAGTAAATTAGAGGAATTTCTCCTTTCCTATAGAAATGGTATAATAAAAACCTTACTCTTCAAAAATTTAATTAAAATATATTGAACATTTACCATATAACAGATAATACAATAAGTAATTCATTTCTACTTTTCATATTAAAAGTTACAAAAAACCTATTATTATCTTCATTTTCCAGATAATATTACTGAGGCTTAAGGGTTTAAGCAACTTAACTGGTATCATATATCAATAAGAAGAAATTAAATCTGTCTTATTCCAAAGTGGGAGAATAAAGAAAAAAATAGTCTAATAGTAGATATTGTACTAAAATGGTAGATGCAAGTCTCAAAGTCTGATTATAATTTTAAATATGAGTACTCTTATATATAGATGTTAAAAGATTAAACAAATTGCATAAAAATAAGGATACTAAGAGCTATATTAGGCAAGAGATATATTAATTTACTGAGTCATACATCTTGCTAGTTGCTGGGCTACAGTTTGGACCCAAATCTCATTCCTCCCATGCTGCAACACTTTCACCTATTTTCCTTATCATAATATTTCATTCATTTGGCATCCCCTCATAATTTCTTATGGAAGCGACCTTCTAGAGCACTTATTCATAATACAGCATATACAAGTATAGTGTATTTACAGTACTTTGCCGTGTATTATTCAAATTCATTATCATAGTGGCAGCCCTTTTACGAGCTCTTTCATGAACTTGTTACATTTTAGAATATACAGGTAAAATATACAGGTCTTTACTTCCTGTAGCACTTATGAGTGGGCCTCATCCACGGAAACTTATTAATGCAAATTACCAACATTCTAGGGATAAGAAGCAATTATAAGTTGATGGCTTAAACTGACAAAAATTGTCTCAAGTACAATATGCATTAGTTCCTGGAAACAAAACATTACCTCAACAGCAAAATATACTTGCTCAAGGATAATCAACTCTATTACACAAGGTTATTAAAGATTTTATTTAGTAAATTAAAGTGTGCTTTGATGTGCCATTTAGCTCTCTCTTTAAAAGACATTCAATATATTTATTTTACTCATTACAACAATATCATTAATTATAATAAATTAGGAATTATATTTTAATAGATATTGTTATACCAGTGTTCTTTGCTTAAGGATCACACTGAGCACAAGTTATGAGCACCTTTCATCTAGGGCAAATAATATGTCACAGTCACTATTAAAACTCTTCTCATCAAATCAGTTCTGTGCTTCAGATAGGCCAGTGAGTGAATAGATTTTCACTAAGATCATTTTAAGTATCTAGTTTAAGCTTTCAACCTGCCTCATTAAGATTTCACTAGATTATTTAAAAATCCAAATTGATACATATATGCTGTCAGGCACTACTGAAACAAAATATCAGATTTAAACATATTAGAAAATTGAACCATGTTATACACTTTCATCATCATCCTCACTTAAAAAAATGATTTCAATTTTTTTTCTAATTATGAAAAATAACGTTTGCTTGGGAAAACCGAGGAAACTCAGATGACGACTTAAAATATTTCGGGTTAATGCAACTTATTGTTTTTAAGAAATATTTCTTATGGATTAATAAAACCCATCAATGTTGTTTAGTTAAACACACACACACACACACACACAGAGGTTTTGAGAATATCTGCACTAAAAGATGTTTTTTGTAGCAACAACACATCCTTTGAAATTCACATTACAAAAAGATTATTAGGTTTTTTAATCTGTTTTATTCCAGATTGTAGAATCACATTCCAGGCTAATCTGTGAGAAACTTGGCAACCACGGAAATGGTTCAAGTAATAGCTGTTTAAATAACCCCCAAATCAACATTTTCTTTCCTGCCCAATTTGATTGATGTCTTGCTCCTTGCTTCTATTTGGATATGAAATTCAGTCACTTTCCTTAGATTCTTTAAAATTGAAGAAGCACTTGTTTCACCTTCCAACATATAATAAATAGTCAAGTTTTGTTCTCTGAAAGCTTTACTGAAATCGTGGATGATGGGAATTTTAACTACAACACAGCAGAAAATATAACAGAAAATTGGGTGTTTTGATAGCACGATGCTTTCCACTCTGCTATCCCCATCCTCTTATTACATTGCAACCCCTTCTCTTTGCAAAAACATATCACTTCCTCCAATCACCACCACCACTTCGTCAATTCTATTATAACCACCACCAGTTCCATTTCCCCTAATGAAATATTCTTTTTTAAAAAAAGAATCTAAAGAGAAAGGAATAGAAATTTTCCCATTTTCCTAAGCAGTTCAGCTGCAATGGGAATGCTTTGTCCTCATACTCTCCTACAATCCAATTGTTTCAACACCTTGATAGACTATTGGGTGTTTTCCTAACTCGATAACGTTCCTCCACTAAGAGGCGTCAGCTTTTAAGATACTTTAAAAATGCTTTTCTCAATTGTATGTACAGAAGAATACATTTTACATGTGACTATATTAATAATCAATTAAGTATATTGTTTCTGTAGTGATTCATAAAACATTACTCACATGATCAATTTATTCAAAATATAACTGAATTTAATCCCCGCTATTGGTGATTACATAGGATGTCTACTTTAATAGTTTTTTCTGGGTTTGTTGAATCTTTAAATATTTTAATTCAATTTTTCATACACATAGAAATATATCTATAGGTACCTAGGTGAAAGACAATGGTGTTTCTTTCACCAAATATTATTTCAAAGAACTAAAAATGGCTCAAAGTCCTGCTTCTGGTATAGAAGAATGAAGAAGTATATATATATATATATTTATTATTATTTTTTTTTTTTTGTCTTTTCGTGACCGGTAAGGGGATTGCAACCCCTGGTCTGGTGTTGCCCGCACCGCGCTCAGCCAGTGAGTGCACCGGCCAATCCTATATAGGATCCGAACCCGCGGCCGGAGCGTTGCTGCACTCCCAGCGCCGCACTCTCCCGAGTGCGCCACGGGGTCGGCCCAAGAAGTATATATTTAAACATTGAACTTAAAGGGTATTCTGAGTTGAATGAGAAACAATGTATAAGAAATATTCTTTCTTTCATTTTAACACAGCATTTTTTTTTACAAAACACATTTGCCTACCTGTAATTTATGCAACACAATTGCTTTTCTTGTGACACTTAATGTTAATCTTTTTTCCTCTTTCCATTACCTGAACACATCAGTGTGTTTTCTTGTTGAAATAATTTGGAGTACTAATTTGCAAATTTCCTCTGACAACCCTTAAGGTACAATAAATTTCTCAAATCAGTAGGAGCCTTTGAAATGTGTTTTCAATATCCCTGCTGCAAATGAAACTAGTGAACTACAAATGTGCAAGTGCACAGAAAATCAGAAAGAATGAACTTTTCTCTTACACAGAATTGAATATACCTTTAATTGTTTGTAACCCAGGGCCATCAGGAAGTTTCTCATTTTGGAATTTGATATTACAACCAGGATTTTTTGTTTATATGACTAGGTAGGAAAGAAGCTAAGTTCTAATAACCATGTGGGCATTTAAGAGATATTGTAGAAGATTTGGAGATTTGATTTAGAGTGTTTAAAAGAGGAAACAAATTAATTCAGAGATACTAAAATCATTTCAAATTTAATATTAGATAAGCACTTTATTATTAATCCTAAAACTATTCAACTATTCTGCCAAGTTTTGCTATAAAATTATGTCTTTCATTTTTCACCTTTCTGCTATGGTCTGATTGTGTGTATTACCCCAAAATTCATATGTTGAAACTTAATCCCCAATGTGGTGGTATAAAGAGGTGGGGCATTTGGGGAAGTAATTAAGTCATGAAGGAGTCACTCTCATGAATAGGTTTAAAGCCATTATAAAAGAGGCTTCAGAGAGTTGCCTGGCCTTTCCATCTTTCTCGCCATGTGAGAACACAGCCTTCATTCCTGTTTGCCTTTCCACCCTTCCTCCATGGAAGGACAAAGCAAGGAGTCTCCATTTTTGAAGGAGAGAAAGCAGCTGCACCAAACACCAATACTGCTGGTGCCTTGATCTTGGACTTACCAAACTCCAGAACTGTGAGAAATAAATTTCTGCTCTTTAGGAATTACCCAGTCACAGATATTTTGTTATTGTAGCCCAAATGGACTAAGACACTTCTTTATTCTGGCCTTACCTCAATCACACTTTTTCCTAATGCAAGACATTTTGTGACAATCTTTGTTTTATAGGCTTTTTCAAAAACATTGTATCCCAAGCAGTTTGTGCAAATATTTCACTTCGAGATGTTTCCTTTTAAGAGAAATTCTGGCTCCAGCTATTCAGTTACCTATAACACTTTGCAAGGAAATATCTGTAAGGAGAGAAGTTGTATCATTTGGGAAATCACCATTGTGCACTAGTAGTCTTCAATAAACGATCAAGGAAGTTATCCCAGCGTACCTGCAGTTAAAAGTTTTTACTTAAGGTTTTGATTTACTTAAGGTTTACTTAAGGTTTTGATTTACACTGTTGACTGACAACTTAAAACATAGTAAAAATCAAGAGCTAATAAATGGGGTAGATTGACACAGTAAAGATAGGGCACGGTGAGGTAAAATGATCATATTCTGAATTCTGCATTACACAATATTTGTATGTCCTGTGTCTCTCACTCTCTCTGCCACAACATTCTTTCTTACTGATGATGTGGTTGTGAGAATTAAAGGTGAAGTTTCAGCAAGGAGACAGCAGAAAGACAGTGCGTGGGGCTAAGTGTACTAGCTCTATTGAAAAAATGTGCAGCAAGTGTGCCTGTCCAATAAACCTAGCTTGCCTGTGATTTGCTGAGCAACCTTGCTTATTAACTACATTCTTCTTACATTACAATAAGAGCACACATGAGTTCCAAGTGGGGCCACAATAAATATCACCAATGAGTGACGGTCAAACTGGGGATGATATGGTTTGTGATTGTTAATATTTCAGATTTATTTGTTCCTTTCATGTTTTTCTATCTACAGTGGCAGTCTTCTTTTTGCTTTCATATAGACTGTTTATTCTATTTATATTTTACTTTACTTTATAGGTTGCTAACTTATTTTCTATTCATAACAAACAATGAATTCTTCCTTTGTCTTACAAGCTGCTTGTTTACTCATTCTATATGCCTAACACACCCTATGAGTTTCACCCATCCTACTATTTTATTTTCACCATCTTTAGCAGAATTGAATATTCTTAAGTAATAGTGCATATTGCACTTAAATAATATGACTATTTGAAACTATGGCTATGTTTACTGAGTGGGAACATAGGCACTGCAAGGATTCTGAACTTCAGTCTACCCACACTCCATTCTGAGACTCATCAGCATGGATCCTGTTTCATTTGTCATTGAAACCCCCTGTAATTACTTTTCATTGACTAGTGTTAAGGACAATTTGTGTGCTACAAAGGCACTTTTCTGGTTCTTTGCCAAAAGTGCGTTTAAAAATTTTTCCTTGCCCTATTGTGAAGTTTGGATGAGGACTCAGGCATCCCCTCGTGTAGTCTGCAGAATTAGATCTCCAGTAGCTCTTGGCAGAAGGCTAATACTAAGAAGGCTAACACACATCTATTTTTTTTTCAGAGACAATTCATTTATTTATATACATTTATTGAGTAGTACTAAGACGCAGGCACTGTTGCAGATGATGCAGACAGGACAGTGAACAAAGCCCCATAATTGAGTAGCTTAGGGTCAGTCTGTGGCAGCCGTGAAAGGTGCCCCGCAGATCTCCATTTGTGAGGACTGTAACTGACTGCCAGCTGCAGCTATTATGCTCCAAACTCTGTCACTTGTACTGAGGCCTTGATTTTGTGTGCTTCTCCCTTCTATTTTTCATCACAGGCATTGTTCCTGACAGATCTCTTCCAAGACTAATTCTGCCTTGTTGACAGCATCTCAGAGGAGCCAGTCTAGCTCACAGAACTACAGTAAAGAGATGAGATATATGAGTATAGCATGTGAGATTTTGGTATGTTCTACGGAGGAAAAAAAAATAAAGCAGAAAAGTAGAGCTAGGCAGCACAAGGTAAGTGAAATTGCTATTTTATAGTATTTGGAGAGCAGAGGCCACAGACTACAGGAAGTGAAGCAACAGGTATGCAGGTATCTCAGGAGGACTGTATTCCTTACCCTAGACTTTACATTTTAATCTTTGGGCACTGAGTATCAACTCAAATCTGGGGCCACATCTAGAGAAATGGAGACAGGAATTTTCTTTGTTCCTATTAATGGAGAAATTTATCCTATTTACATTAGCCCATGGTGAAATAGAGCCGTATACTAATATGGATCAAAGTTAAATAAAAACCACTAGGCCCTCAGAACCTTAGAGAAAAGCAAGGAGAGAAATCTAGTAGAGGATGTTGACATTACATGAGAAAATATTGCAATTTTTCATAAAGGTACTTTGTTTAGAATTATGAAAGAAACTTCATTAAGAGACCCTGGTAACTTACAATAAATAAAGTTACTCTAAATGGTGTAGTTTACATATATCAAATGGGGAGTTGGTTCCTGTTTACTCAGCTATACAAACAAAAGATTTTCCCTTTAAGCCTGTGGCAGAATATTATAGAATTGAAAACTGTATCTACCGTGCATATAAATTACTTAATTCCTTTTGTTTTCATTTTCGTCATTTAAATAACATTGAATTTATTTTAAAGGACTAGATACTACATGTAAAGGATTTAGAACTGTACCTGGCATATTATAAAAGCTAAACAAATATTAGCTATTATTATTTAAGCCAAGTAAATTTTAAACAACCATGGGCAAAAGATACGTCAGCAATTCTAAAAGCATTGAAAATTATTGCTCATTGAAGACATGTAGTTAGGAGAAGACAACAGCCTCTTCAGTTGAATTTAAAATCAAAGGATGATTCAAATATTGAAAAAAAAATTCCATTTTATTAGTTAATTTAGAGTTGTCAGAAACTGTCACAAAAGCTAAACAAATATTAGCTATTATTATTTAAGCCAAGTAAATTTTAAACAACCATGGGCGAAAGATACGTCAGCAATTCTAAAAGCATTGAAAATTATTGCTCATTGAAGACATGTAGTTAGGAGAAGACAACAGCCTCTTCAGTTGAATTTAATATCAAAGGATGATTCAAATATTGAAAAAAAAATTCCATTTTATTAGTTAATTTAGAGTTGTCAGAAACTGTCAGAAGTTTTTGACCATATGTTTGTGTTTCTTTTCTTTTTCTTGTTTTCTTTTTTCTTTTTGTTAAGAAGACATTGCAATCAAATTGATCTAAGTATTATGTGGTTGGCATTGTGTGCAAGAAAATTCAATAAAATAAATTTACTAACTACTTGAGTCATGGGTGAAAAGAAAGAAATCCAGCATTTTAATTTCTCATTAGTCATTCTTTAGAGAATTACTTTTGCTAAGTCCTCAAATTAAACAACTGTTTAAAATACTTATAAATAAAAAAGGTGTTTTTTTTAATGGAAAAACTATGTTACTTAAGTTATATTTACAGAACAAGGTCATCTCGAGTATATATTTATAACTTAGAAAGCAAAGGTAATTTGAATTGTATATATATTTTCACTAATAGTTTGAAGGATTAAAGAATAAAAATTTAGCGTTATTTTATTTTTTGCAGTATCCTTACCATAATATTGAACAAATTTTAATTAAAAAGATACATCACAATATGGCACAGCATAGCTGTTATTTTAAGACCACAGCCAGAGTGTTTAAACCAATAAATAAAAATTTGTGGTTTGGGAGAAAACACTCTGTACCAGAATTTCAAGACATTTTCTTTGTACGGTTGATTTTGAGTTAATAAGGGTAGGCATAATGTGCCTATTAATAATGAAGTAAATGATTCTGAGCCTTTTTTCCCTCTTAAGAATTGGAACTTTTTTGTTTAAACATTAATTAAATATAATCTGTGTGGCAGAAATCCCAGAATAGCTGACTCAATATTGAAAGAGAAGAACAAAGTTCTTCTACTGGAATTTAAGATTTTACTATAAAACTATAGTAATTAAGAATATTATTAATGAATTATAATAATATTATATATATAATATATTATTATATATTATATGTATATTATAATATTAATGAAATAATAAATAAATACATTAATGGAACTGAATAAAGAATGTGTAAATAGACCTACATGAGTATAGTAATCTGATCTTCGAGAAAGGAGCAAAGACAATACAATGGAGGCAAGATAGCCTTTTCAGTAAGAGTAAAAGGTGCTGAATGACTAGACATCCACATGCAAAAACAAACAAACAAACAAAAAACTAGACAGACCTTACTATCTTCACAAAAATGAGCTCAAAATGGAGCATACATGTAAATGAAAAACTTTTTAGGTCACATACCAGAAAACAAATTCATAAAAATATACTGACAAACTGGACTTCATTAAAATTAAAACTGCTCACATAAATAAAATGCCAAGAGAATGAAAAGACAAGCCACAGATGGGAAAAAAAAATATTAGCAAAAGACATATCTGATAAATGGCTAAAAATATACAAAACACCTCTCCCTATCCCTCCCCTGTCTTTCTGGCCTCTGCCAACAATTACCTTAATTTGATCACTGAACATTGTTTGCATGTATCAAAATGCCACATGCACCCTACAAATATGAGTAGTTATGCATCAATTAAAAATAAATTAATTATGAAAAAATATACAAACAACTCTTAAAACTTAACAATAAGAAAAGGAACAAAGAGATCAGTAAATGGGAAAAAGACCTGAATGAAAAGCTCACTAAGGAAGATGTACAGATGGCAATTAAGCAACACCACATATCATTAGGGTAAAGGAAATTAAAACAACAATGATATACTCCTGCACACCTATTAGAATGGCTAAAATCCTGGAACACTGACAACACCAAATTCTGGAGAGTATGAGGAGCGTCAGGAACTCTCATTCATTGCTCGTGGAAATGTAAAATGTTATGTCCTCCACGTTGGAGGACAGTTTGACAATTTATAAAACTGAACATTATCTTACTAAACAATCCAGCAATCACTATTCTTGATAGTTACTTCAATGAGTTAAAAACTTACGTCCACACACAAACCTGCATGGAGATGTTTATAACTTGGAAGCAACCAAGATTTCTTCAGTAGGTGAATAAATTGTGATAAACCGGTACAACTAGACCATTTCATGTCATTCAGCACTAAAAAGAAATATGCTAACAGGCCTTGCAAAAATATGGAGAAATCTTAAATGTATATTACTCAGTGAAAGAATTCAATCAGAAAGGCTACATACTATGTGATTAAACTATATGACAATCTAGAAAAGACAAAACTATGGAGACAGTGAGAAGGTCAGTCCTTGCTGGGAGAGGAGAGGGGTGATGAATTGACAGAACACAGTGGTTTTTTAGGACAGTGAAACTATTCTTTATGATTCTACAAAGGTGGATATTATGTCATTACACATTTGATGAAAACCACAGAATACACAAAACCAAGAGTGAACCTTAATGTGAACTATGGACTTTGGGTGATAACGATGTGCTCATGCCGGTTTACCAGTTGTAACAAATTTACCTTTGTTGTGCTGGATGGGTATGGTGGGGGAGTTTGTGGATGTGGAAGGGCAGAGAGTATATGGGAACTCTCTGTACTTTCCACTTAATTTTGCTGAGAACATAAAACTGTTCTAAAAAAATAAACTCTATTTTAAAAAATGATCTGAACTCTCATTTCTCATGTGTAAGTCCCAAAGGAAACTGTGATTTTTTCATGAGTGGAATGATGCAGTATTATATTACATTATGGTTTTCTTGTAAAACCTATTATATCAACTAAGGCAAAATACTTGTCTTTGAAACTTTTAATGAAATGGATCAACCAATAGCAAGATGCATGAGGAACAAAAGAAAAGAAGCATTAAATAAATTACACTATGAATATTAAAATGGTATAATTCTGCACATAACCTAGAAAAATCATTTATTTTTATTTATTTATTTATTTATTTTGTCTTTTATGTGACCGGTAAGGGGATCACAACCCTTTGCTTGGTGTCGTTCGAACCGCGCTCACTGGCGCGCACCGGCTATCCCTACATAGGATCCGAACCCGCAGCGGGAGCGCCGCTGTGCTCCCAGCATGGCAGTCTACCGAGTGCGCCACGGGGTCGGCCCTAGAAAAATCATTTTTATAAAGGCAAATTTTGTGGTAGACACATCCCAAGGTCATCCACAATGAGCCACACCCATGTATAGTCCCCTTCCCTGAAGTGTAAGCAGAACCTATGACTTGCCTCTAACCAGTAGAATATGGCAAAAGTAAAAGGATGTTGCTAATGTTACTAAAGTCCCAAACCTGTTGATTTTGAGTTAATCAAAAGGAGATTATCTTGGATAGTCCTAATTTAAACAGGTTAAAATTATGAGGGATTAGGACTCTCCTGGAGGTCAGACACTCTCTCCTACTGACACTGCAAAAACAAGCTACCATAAGTTATTCGTCAAGAAGGAAATGGATTTTGCCAACTATGCAGGGGAGCTTGAAGCTAACCTTTCCCTAGATGAAACTGTTGAGCGAATACACCTCTGCAGACACCTTGAAGGCAGCCTCTGGATAACCCGAGCAGAGAACTTAGGGAAACTGTACCCAGATTCATGACCAATGCAGACTCTAAGGTAAAAAATTTGTGTGATTTTTTTTTTTTTTAGTTTTGTCACTGTAGAAAACTAATACAATTTCTAAAATTGCAGAAGTGATGTAAGAGTAATAAGAAATCCTTGTAAACAAATAGCCGTTCACAAACCAAATTAGTAGTCAAAAATTTCCCTCTGAAAATATGCACTCCACATCTTTTAAAGTTTATTTTAGAAAATTATCTTGACAGAGAGAGATAATCCTACATAATATACATATAATTTAGAAAAAAATATATATTATACTTATTACTTAGTATAATTTTCCCTAGGAATGCAAGAATAGGTTAATATTTAACAATTATTGTTAAAAATCACCATATTAACTGATTAAAGGAAAAAAAAATCTCTCAGTAGATCCAGGAAAGACATCTGATAAAATTGTACCAATTATGATAAACCCTAATAACTTGATAAACCTCTCTGCTGAGAAACAAAGTGACATCATACTTAAAGGGGGAAAAGGTAGAATTATTCCCCTTGCTGTAAACAAAATGCCAGTGTGCTCACTAAAAAAGTTCTTCATCAACAGACTGCTAGAAGTTCTAGCCGAAGACATATGACCGAAACCTTGCGTGACAAAAAGTGAAATATAAAATTTTTTTTTTACTTTTTAAAGTACAAATTGATGTGGAAAATCAAAGAAAATTAACATTTACTCCCTTAAACTAAGATGTACTTAGCATAGTAATTGTATCAAAATATAAAAGTAACAGCATTCTAATGAATCATCAATAACAAAGAATTGATATATACAGGAAAAGGAAAAGTATCATTAAACAAAGCAAGCAAATGATTAAATTATGTGAAGCTACAAAAAGTTCTCAAAAATTAATGAGAAAATTTGCTAAATGTTTTTGCATATCAAAATTTGACTTTTTAAAATTGTAAAATCTCTGTGACATTTAAAGCATAATAAGTAATGTTAAAAAATAAACAAAAAATTTGGGAAAGTTATCCACATAAAAGACAATAAATGACTAATTTAA
>NW_007730009.1:44513-49616 GCF_000696425.1 Galeopterus variegatus
AAATTTGGGAAAGTTATCCACATATAAGACAATAAATGACTAATTTAAATATAAAATTAAAAAATGACAACTGTCTATTTTTAAAAAAAGACAAACATCTTGGTAAGGAAAACAAAAGAAAACAACACTAAAGGAGAATTGACATGAGAGGAAATCAGAGACTGTAAACACATGGATTTATGTATAAATGTGATGTTATTTCATTCTATTAAATTAGTAAATATTAGATACTCTCAAAATCCCATTTACTGGCCATGATGTGGGAAAACAGAAGAAAAATAGTAATAATGAACTGCTAGTAAGAGTGTACATTTTCTAAATATTTAAGATATAATTTATTTAATAAATGGTAGGATTTAGTGCTCATTCCCTGTGCCCATAAAGAAAGTATGCCATAAAGAAATAAAGATTCACTGCAGTAATGTTTTAAAAAGCAAATTTGGAAAGAATTCTGGTAAGAAAAGAAGAACGGAGTAGGAAATAGATATATGTGATAAGCTCATAAAATGTTTGTGTATTATTTTACCTTTATAATTTTCTGGATAATGTATCTAATTCATAATATTATTTAAATAAATGATAATAGTGAAAGTATCATAATAAATTTAATCATCCACATATATACATGATAATCAAAAAAATTACTTCCAAAGGAAAGGCTGAATGGCTTTATGAAAATTCAAGTTCCAAGATCTTCATGTACAGAAATAAAACACAATTTTCCTTTCAAACAAGCTTACATTAAAGTTTGAGAAAATAAATGAATGTTACCAAAGTAGAGTAAGGGAAATGATATGTGAGAATGCCATGGGAACACAGAGAAAGAAAATGTAAGTTAAATTTGCTTAGGAAGAGTAAAGGAGACAAAGCTCAAGCTGAACTTTAAAAGACAACAATAAGATAATGTCACTCAAGATGAGTGACTAGAATGAGAGCAAAGTTCTAAAATGAAATCTGTAGAAAAGCCTAATGCTTAAGAGTACAAGAATAGAAGAAGACACTGCAAAGAACTATCATTTATTGTTAATTGATCATGGGCCTGGCCATGTACGAGGCCCTTCATGTGTATTTTTTCCTAAGAAATCTTGTAAGCAGATATTATCTCATGTTAAGATAAAAAAATAAATAAATAAGGCTTAGAGAATTTAAAATGGTTAAATAAGAAACTCTTGATAGACAGACAAAAACATAAGCTTTACTTGATTCCAAAACTCTTCATAAATACTAAAATTGATAAACATTATGAGTGTCTTCACAGAAAGCAATAAAGAAAGACTTCCAAAAAATTATAGATGCAACAGAGAAATGAAATGAAAATTATACAATGGAGTGTCAACTAGGGAGTGATGTATGGCATTTACTGTGTTACTGGAATAGGATGGAGAAAGTCAGCAGGCGTTCAGTTGCAAAATTACTGCAAAGTGAGAAGCCAAGGATACTGAGTGTACTATTTTAAATGACAGCAATATGAAGTAAAGAAAATGAGAGAAAATATATTAAAAAAGAATTATACCAATTTTTAATCTGAGAAGTTTTTATGGATATTTTAAAAAACTATATTGTCATCTATCTATATTGTACTGAAGGTTATAGGCAGAGCAATAAGGAAAGACAAATTTAAAACAAAAAGGAAAATGATATAAGGATTAAAAATCAATAAATAAAACTGTATTCCCTTTACAAATAGCATGACCATGTATACAGAAATTTTAAAAAATTATAGATAAATTATAATAATTAATAAGGGAACTTAGCAATGGTGATATACAAAAATCAAGTGTAATTCTACAGATGAGGAAAAACAATTAGAAAATAAAAGATAAAATCATAATATTTCCAACAGCTTTAGAAAGAGAAAACATACAGTAATATACCTAACAGAAGAGGAGAAATAACCCTTCACTAAGAACTACAAAATGTGAATATCATTAATTAGGAATACCTAAATAAATACAGTATTCCAAGGCTCAATGTTTGGAAAAATCAATGTTGTAAGGATGTAAAGTCTCTTCTAATTAATATATTGATTTAATGCAATCTCAGTAAAAATCCCCGAAGGGTTACTTGCAAAACTTGATTAGCTATTTCTTAAATTTATATGAAAAATAAAAAGCCAAGAATAGCTTAAGTAATCTTGCAAAAGTATAAAAAATCTGAAGGACTTTTATTTGCAAACATAAAGATCAATTATAAACATGTAATAATTATGATAATATACACTTAGCTCAGAAATAGGCAAATAGACAATAAGAATAGAATAAAGTGATCAGAAAGACTCAAAGTCACTTGACATAAAAAGGTGATATGCATTGAAGTAGGAAAGAATTTATTTTTGGTACTTGGCCAACTGGATGTTCATTTACAAAAATATGAATATTCACTCTTGCATCACTGCATTCATAAAAATCAGTTCTAGGGGTATTGTAGACTTAAATATGAAATGTAAAATAATATTATCTAGGAGAAAATATATCTTGATATTCATGATTTTCACTATCTTGGGGTAAGCAAATATTTTTTAAACAGGACGCAGAAAGTAGCAGCCATGAAGTAAAAAATGATCATTTAACCTACATTAACCTCAACAACGTTTATTCATGGAATGACACTACTAAAAGAATAAATAGGCAAGTCACAGACTAATTTACAGTTCATATAACTAACAATTCATATCCAGAATATATACAGTATTCTTACAAATCAGTAAGAAAGAGACAGTGTATTAGTTTACTACATCTGCTGAAACAAAGAACCACAAACTGGGTGGCTTAAACAACAGAAATTAATTGTCTTAAAGTTCTAGAGGCTAAACCCCCAAATCAAGTGTTAAGAGTTGATTCTTTCTGAGGGCTGTGAAGGAGAAATCTATGCCATAACTCTATCCTAGCTTCCGGGAGCTGGCTGGCAATCTTTGGCATTCCTTGGCTTTTGCTTTATCACCCTGACCTCTGCTTTTATCTTTACATGGTTTTATCCCTTCGTGTATGTATGTCTGTGTCCAAATTTCTCCTTTGTATGAAGACACTAAGCGCATTGGAGTAGGGCCCACCCTACTCCGGTATGACCTTACCTTACCTAATTATATCTGCAATGACACTACTTCCAAAGAAGTTCATGTTCTGAGGTACTGGAGGTTAGGACTTTAACATATGAATGTTTGAGAGACAGGATTCAACCCATAACAGTAGACAACCCAATAAATGAAAACATGTAAACACTGGAGGAGAGGCTTACAAAGTAGATCAGGAAATAAACACGTGAAAAGGTATGCGACCTCACTGGTCAACAGGAACCTGCAAGAGAAAACCACAATTAAATTTTATTACACAATGACTACAATAGGCTAAACAAAAAAGACTGTCAACAGCAGGTGTTGTCCAGGATGTGGAGTAATTCGTATACACTGGTGATGGTTGTGTCAGTACAATCGCTTTGGAAAACTGGCAGCCTCTACTAGAACTGGGTATGCAGCAACTCTACTCCTAAGTATATGTTATAAAACGACTGCTTGTGATAGCCCAAAGCTAAGAACTACCCATTAATAATAGAATACACACACACACACATTTTGTGTTTTCATATAATGAAATATTTTATAATAATGAGAAAAAATAACTATCATTTGGAAGAATCTCAACATATTTGAGTAAAGATGACAGACACAAAATTGCATTTAGTAAAATTCCTTTGTACAACATGCAAGTATAGAAAAAGTATTTACAGTGCTAAACATCAGAAAGGTCATTACATTGACGGAGAATTGTTAGTGACTGGAAGGGAGACTGAGGCTGGTGTCTGGGAGCTGGCAAAGCTATATTTCTTGACCTAGCTGCTGGTCATAAGGAGGCTTTACTTTATGAAAATCCATTCACCTGTACACTTACAGTTTCTGTACAGTTACTGTATGTAAGTTCTGCTTCAATAAAAATTTCTTAAAATATTGGTAAGTTATTATCTATGATAATGTTCTATATTACTTACAAAACCCCACAGGATAAATAAAATTTTTCTATATAGTTTCAGAATAAGTTTTNATTACTTACAAAACCCCACAGGATAAATAAAATTTTTCTATATAGTTTCAGAATAAGTTTTCTTTCAAATGAGTAGAACTGTGTTTTTAATAATAGGAACAAACATGTAAAACAATATGATGTATTTTTAAAAAATTTTTTGTGCTTTAACTGCAAGTAACTTTGTAATTAAAAATTATATCATTTGTTCTTCAATTTGTTTTACACTTGTTTATCTTAGTATGTTTTTATCTTGGTTTATTTGCAAATTGTTCAAAACCTTTAGGAAGAAAAAAACACGCAAATATAAATCATTGGAGTTAGCAACAAACATATCCAAAAATATCTTTTTTTCTTCATTTTCATGACCATCAGTATCATCAGCATAAATAATATTTTGACCTATAGCAAGATTTAAATATAATCACATTATAATAAATGTACTTCCTAAACCATGGAAACTTTCTTTTAAAATTTTTTGTCTTATTTACTTGAAGAAAGGTCAAATTTACTTAATTATTGGAACAAAGGTTTCAATATGCTTATTATATAACATGTAATAAATTCTTCCATGCATTGCATACACTTATTTTGATTGTTATTAAAGCTTGCAACTTTAATCAGAATCTCCTGTTTTGGACAGTAGAAAATATACTCAGGTCTGGTTGGGACTTGGAATATTTATACTTAAAATCAATTTGGGGTCAAAATTATAATTTAACTATAAATAATTAGAAGTAAAATTTAAAGACAGGAATCATAAATACCTAGGAAATGCCCTCTTGCTTCTTCCATAGATCATGATTAACTGATTTTTTTTTCCCATATTTTTATGATGGGCCTGGTTGTAATGTCAGAGGCTTTCTTAAACGATATTCTAGGAAATAAATATTGCTAATTCAGAATTGGCATTTAAATGAGAACTGTTAATTCAAAGTTAAAATTGCTGAACAAATATTCTTTTAAAAGTTTTATTTTAATTAGATTAATAAAATATGTATATATTTCCTTCATTCCTGTGGTTGAAATCTCTCTTCGTCCTACACTTCTTACCTAAAGTGCTATAAAAATGCATATAAATATTTCATAG
>NW_007730009.1:50210-53920 GCF_000696425.1 Galeopterus variegatus
CTCTCTTCGTCCTACACTTCTTACCTAAAGTGCTATAAAAATGCATATAAATATTTCATAGTAAAGAAAAAAACTTAAGTACCTGGGGCCCCACTTTATTGTTCTGTTCTGGGGTTTAGACTAAAAATTGAATTAAAAATTATACATATATAGAAAATATACAAAGGCAAGCATATATTTTTGCTTTGTGTATATGTGAACATATATGTGTGTGTGTGTGTGTATATATATATATGTTTCAGGACTCTGCAGATACCCAAATCCATGTATGCTCAAGTTCCTGATATAAAATGAGGTGGTATTTGCATATAACCTACACACATCATCCCGTATTCTTTAAATCTTCTCTACATTACTTATAATACCTAATACAATGTAAATACCATATTATTTTTTCATTTGTATTATTTTCATGTTATTTATATTATTGTTTGTTTTCTTCTGGATATTTTCCATTCGTGGTTGATTAAATCCATGCATGCAGAACCCGTGGATAAAGAGGGCCGACTGTATACATACATATATATCCTTTTTTAAAATAAAAAGTGCACCTTCCCATAATATGATGTACAAAGTATCATAAGCTAACCTATCATTTTGGAATCAATTCAATTTTGTCATGCTTCCAATGACAAAACATCTGGGTACAGTGGTTGGGAATAGGGAAAGGAAAAACAAAGAAACAATTTATTTAAAGCATACTTGGTATTTTAAACTCTTCTCACTCCCCAGAGCCACACATCTGTAGCTTATCGTAAGACTTAACTTGTTAAGCATAGCTTTTTTCTTTCAACCATTTCCATGTTCTTTTTATCCATTGCTAGCAATCTAAGTCATTTCCTAGAGAGAAGGTACCCTAAAACTTCAATTTTTTTTTTTTTTTTGAATTATCTTGGTCTACATCGGTACTGTCTTAATGGAAATTATTTTTTGCTGGCCAAATCTATTGAGCAAAGGAGAATTAAGAATACCACTGAATTCCATGGGATCCTTTTTGTTCCCATTTTGTACTGGCATCCCAGCTCATGCTTAATAATTAGAATTATTCACCCTGACTAGTACTTCACTGACCTCTCTTTCTGCCTGTTGGTTCAGGGGCATGATTCCAAAAATGTCAGTGGTGGGTGAGGAGTCAGCCTCAGCTTCCAAACCATTGCACATATGAATCTTTCCCAAGGAAGAAATATTTGTCCATTAGGCACCAAATCTTCCAAATGTTCCAAACAATCTGATTCAGAATTTGTAAGAAAAACTATCTTAAGTGGAGAATTAGTTGTAATTGCCTAGTTTTGGACACACATATTGTTTCCGAGGAGTAAGTATCACTCCACTCAACATCTCAGGTAGGGATTCTATAACTTAGTTTTTAGCACATCATCCCATCATTTTATCCAACCTTACTTTTCTAATGTTGTGTTCAACCTAATGAGTCCTATGCATGTGGTCCCATTTTGGTAAGGTAAGCAAAGATTGCCTCTGGGGTTACATGTTGATAAATAATGCATTGTGTAAGACAATAAAAGGTGATGACAGCAGAAGCATTATAATCAGAAAGGGAATTTAATATTCAGAACATGTCTTTACCTATGCCCTTATCATGATTTCAATACAGTCAACTTGTTTCCAGTTTCCTGATATTAGCCCTGAGGAAAGGTGCTTTATTGGGACTGCATGTGGGTAAGTTAGGCACTTAGCAGTGAGGGTAAACAGATCATTCCTGGGGAGGACAAATCCATGTTTTGATATTCATGGATAGCCTTTATCTTTGCCACCATGGTCACTTCGCACACAGGCCCATTGTGTAAAACTTAGGGTGGTTGGGAACAAAGACACATGGATACAATAGGCTTCTCATAACAGACCACTACAAAATTTATATTCTAAGTCCTTGTATTTCTTTTTCTTCAATACTTTAGGAATATTCTGGAATTTCTCTCTCACTAAATAAAGGTCTCCTTTAAGTTCTGGAGTCAATTAACTAACCTAGTTGACACACATTTCCTAATCCTGCATTGGTGTATCCATATCAATGCATTTAGCCTAACTAGTTTTCCTTTAGGTCATTTAAAAGAAGCTAAATCATGTGTAATATTTATACTTCTCAATACCACGTGATCTCTCAACTCCTTGACTTTATCTGTGATCCGTCTCATGCCAACAACAGTGATTATCTTTTAATAATGCCTCTTACAGTGTTCCATGTGCTCCAGGTATAGACATTATCCATGTGCTCTAGTCAGGTGCCTGATAGGAAACAGTACACTCAGAAGGAACCATTTAAAATGCCTTAATAAGGAGATTATTAAAAGGGTATATGCAGGGATATCTTTTAATAATGCCTCTTACAGTGTTCCATGTGCTCCAGGTATAGACATTATCCATGTGCTCTAGTCAGGTGCCTGATAGGAAACAGTACTCAGAAGGAACCATTTAAAATGCCTTAATAAGGAGATTATTAAAAGGGTATATGCAGGGATAGTAAAGTACCCTGGGTCTAGTCATAGAGAAGAATTACTATCCACCATATCCAGTATCCACCATCCAGTATTCACCACGATTGTTTCATGTAAGAAGCATTATTATTTTCTAATTGCTGCATTCATTTATACAAAACAAAAACAGAGATAAGTGTTATATTTGTTAGATGTATTATAGTTAACTATAAATAGAGGTTGTATTACTACAACTCTTTTGGAGCAAATGTTAAGTTTCTTCTAAGTTTCACATATCCAAAATATCAGTGATTTCAACAAGTTGGAGTTATTTTTCCCTTATAATATCAAGAGGTAGGAAATCTAATGATGAAGCTTCTTAGCCCAAAAAGTCTTTAGAGACTGAAGTTCTTTTGTGCTCAACAATTCATCCCTTATCAAAGATTTTCATAGCTCCAGGTATCACATCCTTACTCCAGGAAATACAAGAAAGAACTACAAAGTCTTCATTTCAACTGTCTTTCATGGAAGGTTCTTAGAAGTTTTTCTTGCAACCTTTTCCATCACTTCTCATTTGCTAGGACTTATTCACAGGTCAGACCTCATTCAAGACAGACCGAATACTATATTTTTTAAATCTTTAGTGGTTTTGTTTACAGATAAAAGGTTCTCTTACAATAGAGGAAGCAAAAACTTTTATTGAAGTTCTCCTAGTTCTCTCTGTTCTACAACACTAACAATTCTAGCCAGGGCAACAAAAATATGGATAGGGAAAGATCTAGATAAATATTTTTGAGTTTTTTATTTGACTCAGCCATTGAAATATTTTTCATGAACCACAAGCATAGGGTAAACATTATCCATGCAAATGATTTATTACTAATATATTTGTACTTGAAAGAGAGCCCCAGAGTCATTATATTGTAAAAATTGTGAAACATGAAGTAAAGTGTTTAGATTTCCATTAATATACTTTTTTGAGACTATCGATACATTTTTCATAAGATATTTTTCTAATCACTAAACTACTGCATTTTATAAAAAATAAAAAGCTATCTTTGTCAACAAAAAAAATAATGTTTAATACAGTTTATACATAAAAAGTAGATTGTTTGAAAAATTCTTTATAAATAATTTTATATAATATTATTTTGACCACTGAAGAGTATAATTCGTATATTTTCTGTTATAAGAACTAGAATGCAATTAGTAATAGCATGATTTAAGAAAACAAATAGTATATGATGTACAGTCTTTTACAATACATTTTAAGTTACT
>NW_007730009.1:54465-55676 GCF_000696425.1 Galeopterus variegatus
GGAAGTATGTATTGAAATAAATAAATACTGCAAAGGTCAGTATTTAAAATAATATGGAGGCACTCTAATCCATACACATAAAACTACAACTTTAGGTAATACTATAAATATAAATGAAAAATAAAAATTAGCCATCTTTTCACAGTGAAAACTGTGAGATTTGTTTGTAAACACTATGATGTTGTATATGACAATGAAAAAAATTTATCTTATTTACCAAGTCAAAAATAAAGTGTGATTTTTCAGATAAGTTAACACTATAATGTTTGGGAAAAAATTAACAAAGCAGAAACAGATTAGGTAATAAGGGATATTTATTCAAGGATTAAACTAGAAGTTATCCATAATATTAAAATAACACAAATACATCAGACCCCCAAAAAAGGGCCATATAATTTTTTACTGAACTACAGAAGACACCATTGAAATATTTAAATCTTTAATAATACACCTTTGAAGTTGTTTAGAAAAGACGACTTCATTAAGCTATACCAAATTTGAATTATAGCATAATTTATACTGTATGTGTATGTGTAGAAAATTTATGAAACAAAAATTATTAGAATTGAATCTAGAAAATCAAAAAGATAATTTCATGCCTGTCAAATATTTGCTTATGTGCGACTCAAAAAACCTATTTAAGTAAATAGAAATCTGTTTTGTCTTTCAAATAAAATAAACTCATGGCTGCATAATTTTCTTTTTTATATTTTTATACTTTTTAATATTTTTACTCAGAATAGTGTACAATGATCTCCTGTTCTTCATATTTGGGGATGGTGTTCCCTCCTGGTTGATTCCTTCAAGCATAATATTCTGAGTAAATGACAATACACACTTATTAATCACCTCATTGGTATAAATGGTATTAATATCCAATGGATAAAAGTTGGCTAATCCACATAGGAAAAATATGGTAATAATTTGGGGTTAGCATTTTGCCTTGTCATTCACTGATTTCTGTATTCATTTTTTTATGTGCTCTCTTGTTTCTTAATTCTTAATCCATTGCATAGAACATACATTTATTTTTTTAAAAAAAACATGTATTAAGTGCCTGTAATTGGTCCATTTCTATTGCTGAAAACAAAATACCTGGAACTGGGTGATTTATAAAGAAAAACGAGATTTATTTGCTTACAGTTTCTGAGGGTAGGAAGTCCAACGTCCAGGGAACACAGCTGGTGAAGGCCTCAGTGGCGACGGAACTG
>NW_007730009.1:55983-62439 GCF_000696425.1 Galeopterus variegatus
TTTATGTGCTCTCTTGTTTCTTAATTCTTAATCCATTGCATAGAACATACATTTATTTTTTAAAAAAAACATGTATTAAGTGCCTGTATTAGTCCATTTCTATTGCTGAAAACAAAATACCTGGAACTGGGTGATTTATAAAGAAAAACAAGATTTATTTGCTTACAGTTTCTGAGGGTAGGAAGTCCAATGTCCAGGGAACACAGCGGTGAAGGCCTCAGTGGCGACGGAACTACAGGAGACTCAGTTGATGGCAGAAGATGGTATAGCAGAGAGAGCAGAGAAAGAGACTCTCCTCTTCTTTTAAAGCCCTCAGAATCACGCCCTGACCACCATTTTTATTCCATTCACTACTGCACTGTCCTACAAGCCAATCACCTCTTCAAGGCTCCACCTTTCAATTACCATAATATCATTTCCCACCCTCTTAACAGTTATACTGAGAGCCAAGTTTCTAATGCATAAAACTTGGGGGACACAATTCAAGTTTCAGTGAGTTTTGGGAAGACATAATTAAATCCACTACAGTGCCTATTCTGTACATAGCCCTATATTCATAAGAATTAAATATTTTGCTTATGTGCAGCAATTCAGCAAAAAAAAATCTCAATATTGAAGAAATGGTAATCAATTCCACCTACTTACACAAAAAAGAATTGGACTCAATATTAATTTTGGAAGCTGTTGGTTTGAGATATGATAACCATTGCAGAAAATGCGAGAAAATAACATAAATGAATATGAATGAGCAATAATGCTGAGTGAATAGGCTATAAAAATGGACACATTTTTCACCAGCATTTTTATTGTTATGGAAATATTAAGTGTCTCCTGTTGGAATATATTTGATATGTACAGAATATAGAGGAAATCATTCAACTAGAAATTGCAAATACAAATAACAAAATGAACAATAAAAATTTATATAAAATGTTTTTAAATATTAAAATATTCTTCTAAAATGAAAAGACAATTTTTCAAAGTTTAATTCTGTTTTCAGAAATGGTTTTAGATTGACTTACAAGTAATGAATTCAAGAAAGCCAAGAAAAGGCTTATAACTGCAGATTACTGAATTCAACTGAAACTTCAAATTTCTTAATTTTTAACTTGAAGTGATAATAGTTTCCTGCTGTGTATTTGTAGAATTTTAAGACATTAAGTCTCACTTCTCAAATTTCTCTGCTTCTATTAAGTTATATTCTGGCAGCCACTTTTGATGCCATTTTTGGTGATTTATACTATTTTTCTACAAAAATTGAACCATCATTTAGTAGTAGTATTGCTTATAAAGTGTCACTTTCATTTAACTGTTAGTTTCTTCCTTAACCTTATGGTTCAAACTACTTTCCTGGGAGGCATTTGATGGAGTTTGGATGTATTGTCCTCCCAGAATTCATGTGGAAATCCAGTCCCCAATGTACAGTGTTGGGAACTGTTCGAGTTATGGGGGCAGATCCCTCATGAATGGATTAATGCTCTCCCTGGGGGTGGGGGTAGTGAGTGAGATCTCACTCTATTAATTTCCATGAGAGAACTGGTTGTTTAAAAGACCCTGGCACTTTCTCTCTCTCTCTGTCTCTCTCACGTGCACATGTGTGCTCGCTCGAATTGTTGGGAGAGTATTTTGGGAAAAGTGTTCTTTATTGCTGTACTGAGATGAATTGCATCCTTCAAAAATTCAGATGTTGAAGTCCTGACCTCCAGTATTTCAGAATGTGACCTTATTTGGCAATGAAGTTGCTGTGAATATACCTGGTTAAAATGAGGTTATGTAAGAGTAGGGTATGAACATAATCCCCTATAACTTATGTCCTTATAAAAGGGGTAAATTTGGACACTGTCATGCACACAGGGAATATGCCATGAGAACATGAAGACAGAATCGGGGTGATGCTTTTACAAGTCAAAGGATGCCAAAGATTGCCAGCAAACCTTCAGAAGCTAGGAGAGGGACATGGAACAGATGCTCCTCGGAAAGAAACTCTCGGAAAGAAACAGCCCTGCCAACTCCTTGACCATGAATCTTTAGCCTCCAGAACTGTGAGAATATAAATTTCTGGTTTTAGGCCACCCACTTTGTGATACTTTGTTATAACAGCCCTAGCAAACTAATACAATTGTTGTGCCTTAAAATCACTTAAATATGATCTTTATATTGAATCACGTATAGAGATGGCTTTTCCAAAATTAGAATGTAATCAACTAGTATCATCATATGGTATGTTTGTTCATGTGTATGTGATTCTGTTTATTAAATATTTGTTCATAATGCTCATTTTTTATATCATCATTCTATATACATTTAGTATATGGCAAAAAGTTAAACTTAGATGTTTTGTTTCTTTTTCTATTTCAGTCAACCTACATTCCAGAACTTAACTTGACTAAAGTCTTTTGTTTCCCTAAAGTCAGCAGTAATTGTCTTGAAATACATGTAATATCTATTAGTTAATATGTTTTTTCTCAAAAAAGAAGTAGTATACATGTATATATGTGTATACACACATACATATATGTGTATATAGACACACACACAAACATATGTATCAATGGTTGGAATTACAATACTTCTTACAGTATTAATTTTTTTTTCCAAATAGCAGTGTTTGTAAGAACAGAAGATTTTCCAAAACTGTGTTTCCTACAGTTCTAGGCTCTTTAAGGTACAGGTAGGAGTAGTACACACAATATGAACCCTGAAAATATCATTGCTGCTGACTGAGATTTCATTTAGTTTTCATGCTTTGAGAAATCTGTTTTGTTCTTTGATGAAAGGAGTAGGAATCTGTCCAATTCATTTGTCAGGATTCATCTTATAATGCCATTTTTTTGTTCTCTTTATCTGTGATTCCCTAGAAATTCAATTAAAATTTATTTCCCTAAGTCTAAAAATTTTCTCTCATCTTATGCAATAGCTGACTCCTAGAAAACTGTTTCTCTTTACATAAATAGTTTCTTACTTTTATTAATTTCCATGTATTGTATCCTTAAGTATTATTTCTTCTAGCATGCATACAACAATAGCCTTACTGTTCCTTTTTTAATATAGGTCTATCCTTAAATTAAAATGAAAATATGAATTTGGAAGTAAGCGATAACTAAATTTATGTGACTAGTAAATGTTGTAATGCTGTATTCTTTTGTAAGATTGTATGGATTAATATACTTCTTTAGTTATAAGTAATTTCTGTACCATTTAAATATTTAGCATAATATTTTGACTTCCAGATTTAAGATGGCATCTGAAATTCACATGATTGACTCCCTTTCTTATCAATTTTCTAGTAGAATGAATGAACTGATGTAACAAATCAAATATTATTTTTCTGCAATACAGTTAGAAGTCAGGGTTTTACTCACATATTGAAATTTTTACAAACTTGATAGGCAATGGTGGTAATGAGGGCAGAATAAGAAATGGAAACTACTAGACCCTATTGGAGAGCACTGGACACACCTAAAGTTTGGCAGAAACCCACCAGGGAATTAAATTTTAAAAAAAAAATGTCATTCTTTTAGAACTACAAACAAGAAGATAAAACTGAACCCAACCAGAAATATTAAAAAAAAGAAAAAATGCAAACATGCTTTGCCCTTTGACCAAAGATCCAGATTCTGAGAATTATATATTTAATATATACTGCATATAAGAATTATATACTCTATATAAGAAGAATTATATAGAGCAATTTACACTTTACAAGTGTGGTGGTTAGGAGGCAGTCTTCTAAGGAGACTAGCAGTTGAAGAGAAGGATGCTGTTACACTGGTGTCTGGCATCCTAAGGGACTATGAATGAACAAATTATGCCTAGCAAATTACTGAAAGAAGACCTAAAAATAATTTATAGAGCCTAAATCATCCTAAAAAATTAAAGACAAATTTTCACTCTGTAAGGCTTAACAAATGTGACAATAATCAGCCATCGCAAAGAAGGGATGAAGAAGAATAAAGTAGTATTTTAGGCATTTTTTTCCAGGAGCATTCCACTTTCAGGTACCAAAAACTTTATGAGTCTCTATTGTTGCATAAAAAATGATAACAAACTTACTTCAGAAGCTTAAATAATTATTCTCCTTACCTGCTCATCCAGTTACAAACCATATATTTGCATTGTATCTGGTTGCACTATAACTTGCAATTTTGAAATTTTAAATTAAACATCATATCACATTCCTGTAATATGCAAAAGCATGGTTACTTCAGATTTTCAGAATAAGTTAGAAATCTATTTTTCAATTTAATGAATTAATAAAACATTCTAGACTGTTACGAAACAGGTGCAAAAGTAAAAAAAAAAACAAATATACCCTTGAATTTTAATGTAAATGAACTATGCTGTATTAATCTGATGGAAAAATATTAATGACTAAATTGTAAAAGCAAGCATAATCATTGTAACTTTCAAACAATCAAATTAAGCATAGTCATTGTAACAATGAAATGTTAAAGTAATTTCAAAACAAAGCTCCTAAAATGCATTTAATACTTACTACTAAGAACTTTAAAAAGATGTCAAAAAACACATTTCCATAAATATAATTTCTAAAATAATTTTTTAAAGTACCTACTGACTATTACCAACTAATTATGCATACTAAAACTAGTAAAACAAGTATATTAAAAAGATTTGGTAACATAAGTCTCAAAGTAGAATTTAATACTAGTATGTTCTGATTTCTGTTATAGATTGAAATTGCATGAGTTGATATAGAAATTAATGTGTTTTTATTTTAAAATGTATTGGCTTTAACACATACTTATTGATGAAAAGACATGTTCCAGATATTTTTATGTTTACAGCTTCATTTAAATATCACAATAGTTCTAAAGCTTGGGGTTTTTTTGTTTTTGTTTTTTCCTTTTTTTGTCTTTTTTACTGACCGGTAACGGGATCGCAACACTTGGTGTTGCGCCCGTGACGAGGACTGGCAACGGGATCGCAACCCTTGGTGTTGCGTCCGCACCGCGCTCAGCCAGTGAGCGGGAACCGGTCTCCACATGGGATCTGAACCCTCATCTGGAGCGCCGCCGCGCTCCCAAGCGGTGCACTCTCCAGTGCGCCACCGGGCCGGCCCGTAAAGTTTGGTTTTTAATAATAACAATTTTATAGATGACAAAACTTCAGTTCAGAGTTCCTTAGCACCATTATACAGCTAGGTAACTGTAAAATATATTTATATCCAAGTATTAATAAAGCAAATGCAATTTTTTTTTCTTATATAGAATAAGAAATAACTGTTTACTTCAGCAATAAAACCAACATCATTTTAGGATGGTTAAGTTTGTGTGTGTCCACAGATCACAAAGTTTTGTATTGATTTATTTCCTTGCATTCATTGGAATTATCATCAACTGGAAAAATATAACTTGTAAATGACCACTTGCATTTGTAATATTTCTGTATATACTTAGAATTTATTTTCAAAATGTGTATCTATTTATTATATTTTCTTTTGATTTTTGATATAATTTATGGAGACATTTTATAATATACAAGTTCTTTGTTTCTAAATAATCCTATAAAATATTGCCACCTCTGTTGTGTTGTAATTGTGTCTGTTTAAAGTTGAAAATCATGTTTTCATCTTGATAGTGAACAGTACTAATTTTTCATGATTTTGGGAGTGGCTTCTTTGAGATGAAGGCTGGGAAAATTCCGAGGAGATGATATAAATAGCCTGGATTTCCTTGAACAGATTATTAGTAAAAATATGGATGTTGAATAAATTGCCGGGTAGAGCTCAAAAATAAGTGAAGAACATTATAGACAAATCCTAAAGTGCCTTAGAGAAAGCCCAAATTGGTATGATCAGACTGTTGACAGAAATCTGGACTTTAAGAACACTGCCAGGGAAAACTCAGAAGTAATGAAAAATATCATATTCCAAATTAGAGGAAAGAGTTTGAGAAATGTGCTTGAGAATGTTTAATGTAGTTGAGAAAGCCTTTTTAACATCGTTGAGATTGCTTGGCAAAATTGCATCCTATAGTTATCTAGAAAGCAGAACTTGTAAGTAACAAACTTGAGTACATAGCTAAGGACATATCTCAGCAAAGTGTTGAATATACTGCCTGGTTTCTTCTTCCTGATTACAGCAAAATGTGAGAAGAGAGAGAGAAATTAAGGTTATAGTTATTAGACAAAAAGGAATCAGGCTGAGATTTTGGAAATTTTAGCCTCGCTGAATAGTAAAAATACTAAATGTCTGAAATGCCAGCTAAAAGTTTGGTAAAGACAAAAGGGAATATATGTCTATACAATCCTTTTCTGAATCTTTGGAAAGAACAAAACTACAGAGTGTTCAGCCACAATAGGTTAAGGGTATGCTTAATAAAAAATGAGGAAAAAGAGGAGACTTAAGGGTGTTATTCCACAACTACCTTGGCCAAATTGCAAAATGGAAAAATATTATAGCAGAAGTGTCTGTGGAAATGTCTTTTGTCTAACAGA
>NW_007730009.1:63185-93269 GCF_000696425.1 Galeopterus variegatus
CTGCAATGGGATAAGAAACTTGAGAACATTGAGAGAAATATGAACGTATTTTGCATATGGAAGCAATATGAATAATGACAGCCACAGAGTGAAGTGTGTTAGGAAACGTTTTAAGACACTCTACCTGATCTCTATGATTATGTCGCATTACATCGTAAAGCGTTTTAGAAGATATAATCAAGGTTACATTTTGGTTGGCCATAACCTAGGAGAATTGTTTGGGTGAACATAACTAATCATATGAGTCATTTAAAAGTAGAGCATTTACTTTATCTGGTAGTAGAAAGTAAGTCAGAGAGATTTAAAGCATGAGGCTGACTTGAAAGTCAATGCCACTCTCAGCTGACAGCCAGCAAAGAAACAGAAACTACACTGATACATCACAAGAAACTAAATTCTTCCAGGACCTGAATGAGTTTGGAAATAGATTCTTCTCCAAAGCCTCCGGATAAACATTCAGTGGGGCTGACAACATCTTTGCGAGACCCTAAACAGAGAATATAGCCAAGCCAGTTTAGGCTTCTAACCCAAATAACTGAAATATAATAAACAAGTGCTGTTTAATATTATATATGTGTGTGGTAATTTGTTAGGCAGCAATAGAAAATTAGAACAAATATCTTCACATCAGTAGAAGTTTGTAAAGTAGCTCCTCATAAAGAGAGGTATAATTTGTAGCATTTGCTGATTTCCATGACATAATATTGCCACCAAAGGCTGACTTCACACTACCAGTTTGACTCCACCTAACTTGGAGTTGGAAGAGGTATGCATAATTGACTCTCTTGTGCCTGTTAAGAGCCTATAGAAGCAGGATCCAGCATATTACTACTGTTCACCACTTATGTATAGGGTTCATGAAAACACCTTGACATTTAATTATATTTTAGTTTTTATTTTTTTGCTTTATACATCAGAATTTTATTTTATTTGTTATTTATTTAATTTATTTTTTTATTATTTTGTTGAGACAATTTGCTTTATACATCATCAGAATTTTATTTTATTTGTTATTTATTTAATTTATTTTTTTATTATTTTGTTGAGACATAATTGATTGTACATATCAGTGGAGTACAATGTTGAATATCAATACCTGTCTGCAATATGAGATGCTAAAATCAGTCTAATTAGTATATTCAATATTACACAATGTAATCATTTTTTTGTGGCCCTTAGATATTGTTCATATATTTTGAGCTATATTATTATCATTTCTCTTTTTTGGAGGGTTGTGAGTAGTGATGGGGTAGCCCAGGAGAGCTTCAAAAAATATTCTATCACCACCACCACCACCTACCCTTCACCACTCCTCTTTAATACTAACCAAACTAAACGTGTATTTAATTCATTATTTCTTTGTGGCAACATTAATATGATATAACAATTAAATGTAATTTTACAGGAGATATAAGCACAGGCTATTAAAAAACATTTATCATGTTTGTAACAGGTATTACAAGTTACTCATCCATAACTAATAAAAAATATTCTAACATTCCATATGAATTATTTTTTCTTCTACTGTAGGTTTACATACAAAATCCCAGAAAGAATTATTTACCTGTCATTCAAACATATTTAATTACAGTGCATTTAAAAATATAAAAATAGGAAATTTTATAACTTCTCTATTAATGGTATAGTATGAATGTAATAGCTTTATAAAGATGCGAAGGACTTGACTTAAATAAAATCTGTCAAGGAGAGTAAACAGTAATAGGACTAAGCCTTTTTCATTTCATCTGGACCTAACAATTTTCTACTGGAATAGAAGAAATGCATATTATAAATATTATTTTTTAAAATTTATCTTTGATATCCAAAAATAATAACCCTTAGGGCTAATCATGCTCAGGTACATTCTTTTCTAAACATCTGGATGCTAGTAATTACACTTTGAAGTTAGCATCTCAGTATTCATCTACGAGACTCTCCACGCTTCCTCACAACTTGATTCCTTGATATTTCAATCTAATAATAGGAAAAATGAAAAGACAAGGCCCTTCTCCCTCAAATCTAGTTGCTACCTCATTCTTATTTTGTCCCAAAATAAGTGAGAGTGTGAATAACTATGTAGGTGTAGTGGAAACTCTCACCCTGAGTATGACTCCTGTTTTGGTTAAGATATAAACTTAAGGCGCCAAAACAGATTCTCAAATATATGTTGACTAAAATATGATAAACACCTCTTTATCTTCACATGGAAGTCAGGGAATAAATGAGTGTTCTGAAATAGATTCATAGCTGTACTTCCTGGTTTCTTCCATCTTCTCACTTCAGCATTCTAGAATGTTGTGTGATGTACAGCCAATGTGTGCAAAACTTTATCATTAAATTCCAGCTGGCAGAAAGAAGGAAAGAGATGAAATGAGTAGCTAGGAGAGTGTTCTTTAAAATAGAAAGAAGTTAGATATCATTTAAGTAGGGATTTAATCACAGAAAATGTCATTTAAATGATAAGAGTATGCTCCACCTTCCCCCAGGTCCCGTTAGGTGTTGGGTCTCGGGTGCTCCAGAAGAGCTGTTCTTAGAGACCCAGGACACCTGGGTGCAGGAGATTTTGAGATCTCACTCCTAGATTGATGCTGCTGAGCTAGAGAAATGAATATGTGTTCCCACAGGGTAATCCTGAGTGTATTGAAAGGATGTGTGATAAAAAATTCTTAGGAGATATTCCTTGGAGTTAGGGTTCCATATGGTCAGAGTGACTGGAGATGTTTCTCACCAGGATGATTTTAAGGATGAAAGGAATCAGTAGATTCTTTCAGTGGAAATGTTAAGAGATTAGGAAAGAAAAGGTACTGTTTACAATGCTACTTGTATTTGGCACAAATTTAGTATTTTGCACATTGCAGGTGAACACTAAGAATATAGTTCATCTAGAATGGTATTAAAGGTATTCCTCCCAAGATGGTGGCTGGTCAGATGCTGAATCCATTAGCATGACATCAAGGTGCAATTTGTGGTTTCTGAAATACTGCTTCATGGGTTTAGGAACTTAAGATTGTCCCTACATGGATAAACTGGATTATCTTCATCTTTTAAAAATTTATTATTAATATTATTTTTGACTGAAAAATCATAATTATATACATTTATGGGGTACAATATGATGTTTTGGTATATATATATATATATATATATATATATATATACAATTTAGCAATGATTAATTCAAGCTAACTAACATATCCATCACCTTGCTTACCTATCATTTTTTACAGTGAGACATTTGAAATTTACTCTCTTAGTTATTTTGAACACCTCTAATGTCAGAAAGGTATTTGAAGACGGTTGTGTTAACTTGACAGTGATAGACATACTCATTTATGTATGCACCTGAGTGAACTATGCTGGAATTGACTCCTCTCTGGTTATATTGTACACTTAATTGCACTGAGTTTTATATGATACTCCTGGCTCAGATGTGGGAGACTAAGAACATATACAAATTTATTAAGCATGGAGATAAACCAGCCTTAAATATTTCAAGTTGATTTTAGACAGGAGCAGTTGATCCTTTGATGTATCTGATGCGACCCGCTATTTTCAGAAATTATCATCTTTTACTGTGTACCCCTGAAGTGGGTCATTTGCTCTAAATTTCTGATTCTCCCTGCATTCTTACAGATGTTTTAAGTCTTACTGCTGTGTTACTTGATCCTGCTAACTATTTCTTACAATATTTTTTCAGAAAAGAAAACCTAGTTTAATTTTCCTTAGAGATATCTGTATCTACTCTTACCAGGAATGTAAATCAACATTGAATACTTGTGCATTCTTTAGTTCACTAATTAAATACACTCAAGGGCATATAAAGTTTACCAAAACAAATTTTTGTAACAAGTTGTATAATGTATTTCTCAAAGATTCTTATAAGATTTAGCATTTTTATCCCCCCGACCATGCAAATTGCTCTTTGTCACTATGTTCACCACTGTGGATATAATTTACAGTGATGCTCAACCTTCCCAAGGTGAGTCTAACGCCTGTGTTCACTTCTATGGTATGGGTAGCTACATAAGAAATAAAACACTACTTAAAAACATAAAACCTTAAAACCTAAATTTCTAAAGACATAGTAGTATGTTTTTAAGATTATTTTCTCTGTAGTTAATTCATATAATGATATCAAAATTCAATCATATAACTTGGTAGTGTTGTCTTGTAGAGAATTCTTGCCTTCATCTTTTTGTTTGAACATATTGGAGGGTGGAGGGAGGATTCTCAATTCCACATATTCAAGAACTGCATTTTCCTTCAGGGCAACAGAGGTTGAAGAAGTAGGTTGTCACAAATACTGATTTGTTGCAGCTCAAGCCACACCTGAGAACAGCTGGTCCAGGGAGCTTCTGTATTATGCATCCTGTTCCTCTCTGTTGGTAGCTTCTCACCCTTGACCCGCTAACCCATATCTTTCCCCTCCGGTTGTTATATGTTGTCCCTCCAGTTTCACTCTATTCTTACCTAAGACTAGTCTCACTGGTTTCCCAGAAAACTCAATTCTACATATATGTTTACATCTTTGTTTCTGATTCATGATGGATTAAAGATGTTGTCCCTCCAGTTTCACTCTATTCTTACCTAAGACTAGTCTCACTGGTTTTCCAGAAAACTCAATTCTACATATATGTTTACATCTTTGTTTCTGATTCATGATGGATTAAAGTAAAGGAAAATCAGCCCTAGATGTAAATGTGGAGGAGAGGAGTGGGAAATAAAGAACAACTAGATTAATATTTTGAGGTATAGTGCTGCCCCACATGTAACACACAGATGCATTCACTTACCAAATATGTATTGAACTCCCACCATGTGCCAGGCAGTGTTCTCCATGGTTGGGATAAATTGGGTCCCTGCCCTCTTGGAATTTTGAGTAAATGGTGGAGAGAGAGAAAATGACAAATAAACAAACAAATGCATTATGATGTATATTATAGAGAAGAAAAGAAGAGGTAGTTTGAGGTATGGTGAGAGTTTAATTTTAAACAGAGTGCTTAGGGCGAGCTTCAATGAAAAGCAAATTTGAGCAAAAAAGACTAGAAAAAGATGCATGAGTCATCTAAGTGCTTCTATGGTAAAAAAGAATTCTGGACCAAGACCTTAAGGAAGGAATGTGCTAGAATTCTGAAGAAGCAACAAGCTGGCAGAGTGAGGAAGGGGAAGATCAGCTGGAGGGGTAGGGGGGTGGTTAAAGAGTTAACAGGGACCCTAATCATTTAGGGCCGGATAAAATTTTTAAGTTAGGATTTTCCTCTGATTGAAATGGAAGTTGGAGGGTTTAGGACAAAGGAGAATTTTAAAGGGATCATGATTTTGAGAACTTCTAGTGGTAAGGGGATTGAGGAAACTACTTATAAGATTAATCTGGTGCAAGATGATGAGAACTCAAACCGAGGTCATGGCCATGAAAGTGGAGAAAAGTGGTTGGATTGGGAATACATTTTTCTAAATGCATATAAATTTCTTTCAGAACATATTCAAATGTAGAAAAAATAAATAGAAATACCAATTATAGTTTTTAATGTGTAGTATAATTTACTTAGAACTTTCATAATGAATTAAATATCTTTATCCCAGGGTATTAGAGTAAACACACACACACACACACACATATACATAAACATATACATATATATAATCACACACATGTACACATAAAATATTTTTTCAAACTTTGCACACATTTTTTTACAGGCTCCTAAACTAAAAAATAAAGCGATATTTATCTCCAAATCTATCATTAAATTGCATCCTTATTCTCTCAAGATGAAACATAAAGAGAACCCCTAGTACGTATCTGCAGACATTAGAAATTTAAAACACATTTAATTTATACCCTGACAAAATAAATTCAAAGAATTTAAACACACTTATATAAATGTTTGTTTGCTTAATGATAAAACTGTTTTAACATCCTCATTCTCCCAACTTACAAAATGTAAGATAAATAAAAATTGAGTAGATGGATGGATGGATAGATAGACAGACAGATAGTAAAGATTCTTTAAAAGCCCAATAAATGTACTACAAAAGGGTAATAGCAGAAGTATACCAATATTGACTCATTAACACTGGATGAATTGGTGCACTAAATGCCTCTCGACACATGCTTCCAGCTTCTTGGCCACAGACAGCTGGTGTCCTGAGATACTATCCCACTGCTCTTTTCAGGCTGGAAGTTGCATGCCATCATCCCAGGGCAGCAATTCATGCTAAAGCTGTGTGCAAGTGACAAATGTGGGAACATTTTAATAAATTAGCATTTAAACTTTTTATTTTTAATCCTAAACAGCTAAATAAATTTCTCAGGATTTTGCACTAGAAAGCTATAAAGAGTGTAATGCAGTGCATGCCTCAGTGAAATTGGAACTGCTGAATTAAAATGGAATTCAGTTTTCAAATAGAAGCTACAGAAATGTTTCCTTTTTCTAAAATAAATGCTGTATGTGAGATAGCTCTATTCCTGATGGTGATTTTTCAGACCAATGTGGATGTCAAAAAAAAAAAAAAAAGAAAGGGACACACATATGAAGTTATTGGACTTAAACTCTATTAAATTTTCCCTAGTGGAAAGAAGATCGGCAACAGATGGAAGGAAAGGCAATGAGTAGACCCCATGCAGGAAATGAAAATAGGAAACAGAAAAGAAAACGAGCTCCATGGAAAGAAAAATGAAGAGGGAAGATTTATTTTACTTCAGCAATGCAACATTTTCATCTCATTCTAGTTGCAGAAGAAATAATTGCTCTTCTTTTGGCTTTAATACTATGACAGAGAAAACACAGAGAAAAGCCACAGAATTATTCAAGACAGTTCGTCTTGTAAACTCCCAGAAGTACGCTGTATTTATCAAACTTTACACCTTGCCTTGACAAAGTACAGATAATAAGCATAATTTGTTAGGTTTCAAGGTATAGTGTGCATACTAATTATAGTGATATGCTACACTGTACAAAGCCAGGTTTATACAATACAACACAAATTAGCAAGCAAAAATGGAAAGATACCACTACATATTAAACTGCCTTTTAGGCTAAGTCAAATTAACTTTCACCTTCTCTTTGTATTTGTTTAGCAACAATAATTTGTTGTTTTCTTTATATATCCACAATGTGAATCAAAAGGATTATTTATTTTTTGACAAATATTTGCTTTTAATTTTTTAAGTTTTTTTTTTGTTGTTGTTGTTGTTGTTAGTTTTTTGGCAGCTGGCCTGTACAGGGATCCGAACCCTTGACCTTGGTGTTAACAAGAGGCACTCTAACCAACTGAGCAAACCAGCCAGCCCTATTTTTTTAAGTTTTTATATTTATTTATTTATTTATTTATTCATTCACTTATTTTTATATTTAAAGATCCTCATATTAGCACATATAATTCTAGCAAAAAACATGCCAGTTACTTAGTGGCAATTTCAGAAAACTTGCCATCCCCTTCTTTCTTCATCTCTCTTGACTTTCAGGAGTATTTAAAACTAATACTTTTAGTTGTTTCTCATTCACAGAGTTAAAGACATCATCCCAGGAGGCAATTCTACATTCTGACTAATTTCTCCCTTTTCTAGTTTCTACCCTGTGCATCATTACATTCTAATGTAGAATGTACGAACTCCTCTGTTGCCAAATTCCAATTACCTAACAAGCAATAATTTGCGTTGAAGATAAATCCCTCGACCAAATTGCAGGAGGCAAAGAAGAGAGTAATTGTGACAGGGCTTTATGAAAAACAAATGACTACACTAACAGTTTTACAAAAATCTAAGATTTAATTTCACCTTCAAATGCATTTAAATATCTATTAATTTAAAATTTATATGTAGATCACAACAAATTAATTATTTAAAATTTTCTTTTTATTCAAGTATCATTCAATGCCTATGTCATGCAATGCCTATCCACTCTTGAGCTAAAAACAAAGCAAATTGCAAAAATTGCTTCCTGAGTATTCATGAGAATCTAAGAACATATGGCTGCTAAAATATAGTTTGTTTCTCTGTTTCTCTCACTCATACACACATATACAAAGACACAGACACATATGCATACACACAAGCAACATTCATGATTTTGGGCTTTAGTAATTTTCTGATGATTGGCAGCTACTATTGAGATTAGGGGTACTTAATAAAGTCTTCAAATATTTCAGCTATTTAAGCATTATATGATAAAAATGACTGAGTATTTCTTCTCCTGAATAGACTACAGTCATTTAGTGCACTAGGTAGGCACTTGGGGAGATATCAAAAATAATCAAAATGCAATCAAATATTCACAAGTTGACTTAGTAATATAAATAATATACACATATGTATTCAGAATAAACTAGAACAGGTTGTTCCTAATACATTTCGTAAATTATCTTCAGCAACCATTACTGTGCTTTAGGAGTGCTGAAACTGATGCATAAACTAAGTAATTACTTCAATTCATCTTTTAAGCATTTAAATCCCAAACGCTGAAAATTTTAATAAATGATAAATAAAATATATGGCTAAAATCACAATGTGCTGTGTAAATATGACAAACTGCCTGAATTTGCTCCATTATTAATTTCTAAATTCCGTTTTCATTTGCAAAACACACTCTGGTTGATTTGGAAGCAATTTAACACTCATTGAAAATTCATTGTTAGCAGTTATAAAAATGGAAAACTTTACTAAGTAGTTTGCAGCATATTACTGATCCTCTCCTCCCCTCCTTCCCCCCTTTTTTTTTCTGGCTAATGGCTGGTATGGAAATCCAAACTCATCCTCTTCTTTCTATTCTTGACTTTTATTTTATTCAACAATCTCCAATTTCAGTATTCAAGAAGGTTTAATTTCTTTCTCTATCCTACATCATCTCTGCCAAGAATTTCACTAAGGGTCCTCTGCATACTTAATTTGCTACATGAGATATGGATGTAGCAAGAAATATTTTGTGCCCTGTGTGGTCTAGTAGATTTCAACATTAAAAACATTATAAATATTTGAATAATTAAATAAGTTGCAAATTTTAACCATCTTAGACTCTTCAATATATTTTCAAAAATAACTAGTTTACATGAATTTTACATAGCCTGAAACAGTGTCATTAGACAAAACCAAATTTTAAAATGGCACTCCCTTTATATTCAGTCACAGACATATATGTAGTATTTACACAGACATATTCAGTTATACACACATGCATGCACAAACACACAGTAACATGTCACTTAACTACAGAGATACGTTCTGAGAAATTTGTCATCAGGCAATTTTCTCCATGTGTAAACATCATAGAATGTACTTAAACAAACCCTGATGGTATAACCTACCACACGCCTAGATTATATTTGTATGGTACAGCCTATTACTCCAACCACCATTACATATTTGGGTCTGTCCTTGGTCAAAACATCATTATGTGGTGCATGTGTATATCTATATATGTATGTAACTGTGAGTGTGTGTATGTATGTACATATGTGTGTGTATATATATATATATGTTTACAATTAAGATATATATCCAAAGGCCAGAAAAATCTGGAAATTATTCTTGACAACAAAGTCTCTTTTATTTAACCAGTTTAGCTGAATTTCTGGAATTATAACTATGATATTGTCATTGCAATTGAATCTTTTTTATAGTTCAGGACTGGATGTGTGTGAGTCTTTAACTTTATTTTTTACGATACTTATTTTGGACATTGTGTTTTACCATACACATCTGCAAGATAAAAATATATATTTTGGGCTAAATTTACAGCTGTTTCAGAAATACTCTGGAGGCATTACTTTGCTTTATGTCTTCTTTCCTCAGTAAAATATGTGATTTATATGTCAATTTATTTTCATCTTATTTTGCCTTTCATATTATAGTAGGCTGTTTAAGGCAAAAATAAAATTTTCCATTATTGTAAGAATTTTAATTTTAATTAAGTTCTGATTATAGTTTATCTATTAAAGTAAGGCCATAGGAACAAAACTAAAGCAAGATTTCTGTAATGCTATTGCTAAAATTAATTGTTGAATAAATACTCCTCAGGAATGGCATGTAATCAGTTTGACCTGCTGTCATAAGGGAGAATAACTCAATATTATAAAACAAAGGTTTTTTTTCCTGAAGCAAAAATATCCAGACAAATTTTAAACTATGTATGAGGAAGAAATTGCAAATGTTCATTTCATGTGGACATCAAATTCGGTTCAAAACCTTTTTCGCATTTAAGTTTAAACTTTACGAAACTTTAATATTGCTGCCTTTTTAAAAATGAATTACCAACAAAACTGCAAAGGAAAAAATGATAATCCCAAGCTTTTACTCAAGAAACATTCTGGTATATTTTATTTAGGCAATCTACAAAAGCAAAATAAAGTATGCTATTTTACAAAATGTGAACAGGAAGAAAGCTCTACATACTAACATGATGGCATTTGCACAAATTGCTAACATTTATTTAGCAATCCTCAGCAATATACTAGAAAGGACCAAAATAATATCAGAATACCAGTGCTGAAACAAAGTTAAACATTTTTCATGATTGTCATTGCTTTTCCATTAAGTATTTTGAGTCAATCATTTTATATCCAGTTATTTACTGTTATTAATAGAATTTGAAGGCATTTGAAACAAAGCAGAAACAGAACACAGAGAATTTTTTTATTTAGAAGTTATGTCAAATCTGTATGCTAGTATTTAAATAATACTTTTTCTCTATATTTTATAAAACAATTCTATAATCTACAGAAAATCAGAATGCATATTTGTTTTTATATATCTTACATCTTGCTTTTGTCTTTTCATTTTTCTTTACCCACGGAAGGCTTTTATTTGAGTGTCCTGGGTTAATAAAATCAAATACTTTAATGATTTGCTCATGTATTTGCCATAAATAAAACTAATAAAAATAATTTATTGGCCCTTGTATTAGTCTGTTTGTGTTGCTTATAACAGAATACACAGAACTGGGTGATTTATAAAGAAAACGGAACTTATTGCTTATAGTTTCTGAGGCTGGGAAGTCCAAAGTCCATCTGGTGGTGGCAACAGTGACCCAGGGATCTCACATTGAAAGATGGTCAAAACCCTGCAGAGAGAGTGAGAAAGACAGACTCTCTTCTTCTTTTAAAATCCCTCAGAACCACACCCCTGACCACCACTTTTGATCCATTCACTACTGCACCATCCTATAATCCAATCACCTCTTCAAGGCTCCACCTTTCAACTACCATGATAGGATTTCCCACCCTCTTAACAGTCACAGTGGGGGCTAAGTTTCTAATACATAAAACTTGGGGGATACAATTCAAGCTTCAGGGAGTTTGGGGGGGGGGACATAATTCGACCCACTACAGTCCTGTACTATAATCTCTAAATGTATTCATCCTATCCTGTGTAACAGCCATAATAATATATCCAATATGAAAAATATACAAAAATTAGTAGAATGGATGGTATGTACCTTAGGGGGTTTCTTGACAACCTTGAAATGCCAAGAAGCCATTATCAAAGTTAAGAAAATAAAAAGCAATAGTTTAAATACTTCTGATATACTCACTTAAGATCTATTCTAACATTAATAAAATCTTCCCATATTATACAGCAAGTTGAACAATTTCTAATATCTTTAAAATTGTTGCCATTGATAAGGAGAAAATCTAGGATTTTCTCCCCCCCCCAATCTTAAACAACATTTTGGACATAACACTTGATATCACCTTAAGAACTTCAAGTATCTTGTGATTTCAGAATTATAAAAATCATGAGTAATTATAAGGTTGATAATGAATTTAAAAAGGAATTAAAGGAAAATTTACTTCCATGTTTCATGGTTTTAAATGTCTATCAATTTCTCTGAGGATCATGACACTAAATGTATCTATTTTTCTTTAATGATGCAAGACTTAAGAATATACATTGGAATCCCAGAAACATAGTTTTCCACATCTGTCTGTAAAAAAAAACAAAAGAAATAAGGACTGTGCTAGCAATTTCTTCTTTTCCTCTCCAAATCCATTCTTCATTTTTCTCCACCTTGTTGTGCCCTGGGAGATTGATCTGCATCCAGGTTTCCTTTGCTTCCTAACATCAGGGTGTGTTTGGCCACAGGGGAGTAGAAGCAGGAGATTAGAAGATTGGAGGAGAGTGAGATTGAGATATTTGTTTCTTTGTTCTTGTGTGGTTAAAACCAAGGTCTTCTTTTAGGTCCCAAAGAATTAGAAATAGAATTTTATAAATGCTTTGAGTGACAAAGGCCAGTGAAACTTCTTAACTAAATACAGTGGCTCAAAGGAAAGATAGGATTAAGGGAGTGAACTTCCTTACTCTGTTCTGTACAGTGCCAAAAGAGTCAGCACTGTCCAGTCAGTAAAAAGCCCCAGATAGCCCTCCTCCTGTCCACAGGAAGGCAGGAGCGCCACTGTGACTGATATGCCCGGGCAGGAAAAAGCACCAGGCAGCCCTCACCCTGCCCTCACAGGAGGCAGGAGTACCACAGTGATCAGGAAGCACTTCTGCAGAGGTGTTCCACAACAGCCACCACCACACCTTCTACCACCACAGGGATGGCTTGCCTTCCACAAAAGCAGCCACAACCACTCGGCAGGTGACCTGCTGCATATCTCACTGTATTGAAACAAGGAGAGTCACCAGAGGATACTGAGAAAGAGAATGGAGTCTTTCTTCTCCAAGTCCACTCCAGAATAAATTGAAGAATGATGTATGAGTTGACCAGAAATCAACATTGAGATACTAAAAAATACAAAAAAAAAAAAAAGAAGAAAAAAAAAAAAAAAGAAGAAAAAAAAAAAAAAAGAAGAAAAAAAAAAAAAAAGAAGAAAAAAAAAAAAAAAGAAGAAAAAAAAAAAAAAAGAGAGAGAGAAAATACAGCACCATCTAAGGAATATAGTAATTCTCAAGTACAAACCCTGCAGAACAGGAAACCCTTGAAATGACTAAAAAGGAATTTCAAGTTTCAATCTTAAGGAAGCTCAATGTGAGTTAGACAACATAATGAAATGAGAAAAAAATATCCAGGACACAAAGGAGGGAATTTACAAAGATATTAGTACCTTAAAAAAGGATGTAGCAGAAATTCTGAAGCTGAAGTGTTCATTCAATGAAATATAAACCAAGAGCTTAAGTAGTAGGTTAAGTCAAGCAGAAGAAAGAATTTCTCATCTCAAAGACAGTCGTTATGAAATAGCCTATGTTAAAAAAAAGGAACAAAGAATTTTCAAAAATGAAGAAAATTTGTCTAAGAGAGCTAGTAGACAAACTAAGAGCACAACCTTCTGAATAATGGCTGCTCCAGAAGAGAAGGAGAAAGGTAAAAGCATTAAAAATCTATCCAATCACACAATAATGGAAAACTTCCCAGGTATAGGGAGAGACACAGACCTTCAGATCCAGGGAGGTCAAAGATCACCAAATGAATTCAATCCAAAAAGATCATCTCCAAGACACATTATAGTCAAACTGGCAAAGCTCAAAGCCAAAGAGAAAATCCTAAAAGCTACAAAAGATAAACATCAAGTCACTTGTAACTGAAACCCCATCAGACTAACAGTAGGTTTCTCAATTGAAACACTACAGGCTAGAAGAAAATGGGATGGCATATTCAAAATACTAAAAGTAAAAAAACAAAAAAAAATTTTAAAAATGCCATCCAAGAATACCACATCCAGCAAATCTACCCTTCAAAATGAGGAAGAAATAGTATATTTCCCAGACAAACAAGATTGTAGGAGCTTGTCACCACATGACAAGCCCTGCAAGATATACTCAAGGGAGACCTATATCTGGAATCAAAAAAACAATCAAACAAACAACAAAAAAAAAACCAAAACAATAATCACTAAGACAACCACACAAGAAAGAACAAAACCCATTACTAAAGCAAAAATGCAAATGATGAAGAAAAATAAATGAAATCTTCCTACCTCAAAAAACCAATAAACAGTGAAGACAAATAATAATAGAAGAGAAGAACAAAAGATTTTTAAAACACCTATGCTAAAAGTGATCAAAGGAATGGAGTAAGACAATATCTGTCAATTACAAGACTAAATGTAAATGGATTAAATCCCCCAATCTAAAAACCACAGACTGATGGATTGGATTAAAAAGCTAGACAAAACTATATGCTGTCATCAAGAGACTCATCTCACCTGTAAAGATGCACAAAGACTAATAGTTAAGGGATGGAAAAAGATATACCACACAAATAGAAAACAAAACTGAGCAGAAATAGCTATTCTTATATTGGATAAAATAGACTTAAAACCAAAAACCATAAAAAGAGACAAAGAAGGCCAATATATAATGACAAATGTATCTATCTAGCATGAAGACATAAAAATCATAAATATGTACTCACCAAACACTGGAGCACATATATATAAAGCAAACACTATTTGACCCAAAGAAAGAGATAGACCCCAATACAATAAAAGTATGGGACATGAATACCCTTCTCTCAGCACTGAACAGATCTTTCAGGCAATAAATCAACAGAGAAACACAAGATTTAAAATACACTTTAGACCAATTAGTGTGGCAGATATCTATAGAACATTTCATCAAAATACTACAGAATATACATTTTTCTAATCAGTACATGGAACATTCTCCAGGATAGACCACATGTTAGGTCACATCCAAATCTCAACAATTTTTTAAAAAAACTTAAATCATCTTAAGTTATCTTTTCTGACCATAATGGATTAAAACTAAAAACAAAACAAGGATACTATACAAATACATGGAAAATAAAGAACATGCTCCCAAATGACCTATGGGTCCAAGAAGAAGTTAAACATGAAATCAAAAAAAAAATTCTTCAAAAGCCAAAATAAAGATACATATACCAAAACCTGTGGAAAACTTCAAAAGCACTGAAAAGAGGGCAGTTTAATGCAATAACCACTTACATCAAAAAAATAGAAAGATCTCAAATAAATGATCTAATGTGACACCTAAAAGAACTAGAAAAACAATAAGATCAGAGCAGAGATAATGAAATAGAGACACCAAAAATGATACAAAAGATCAATGAAACAAATAGTAGTTCTTTTGAGAAGATAAACAAAATAGAGAAACCATTAGTTTGACAAAAAAAAAAAAAAAGGAGAAGGTAGAAGACCCAGATAACAAAAATCAAAAATTCAAAAAGGTGAAATTACAGCTGATACCACAGAAATACAAAGAATCATTACAGGCTATTACAAACTACTACAGGCCAACAAATTTGAAAACCTGGAGGAAATGGATAAATTTCTGGATGCACAGAAACTACTAAGACTGAAACAAGAAGAAATAGAAAACCTGAACAAACCAATCACAAACAATGAGACTGAAGCACTAATCAGCCATCTCCCAACAAAGAAAAGCTCAGGACTGGATCACTTTACTGTTGAATTCTACCAAACCCTTAAAGAGGAATTAAGACCAATTGTCTTCAAACTATTCCAAAAAATTAAAACAGAAGCCATTCTCCTAAACTCATCCTATGAGGCCAGTGTCACCTTGATAACAAAACCAGACAAAGATACTATCAAAACAGAATACCACAAGCCAATACTATTGATGAATAAAGGTGAAAAAATTCTCAGCATATACTATCAGTCCGAATACAGCAACAAATCAAAAAAAATTATACACCATGATCAAGTGGGATTCATCCCAGGGATGCAAGTATGGTTCAACACACACAAGTCAAGAAATGTAATACACCTCATCAACAAAATCAAGCACAGAAAACATATGATTATCTCAATGGATGCAGAAAAAATTTGACAAAATTCAACACCCCTTCATGATAAAGGCAAGCTATGTATAGAAGGAAAGTATCTCAACACTATAAAAGCCATATATAACAAATACACCATCAATATCATCCTGAATGGATAAAAGTTGAACACTTTACTTTGGAACAGGAAGAAGACAAGCATGCCCATTGACAATACTATTTAATATAGTCCCGGAAGTACCCTCCAGCATAATCAAGCAAGGGAAAGAAATAAAGTGCATCCAGATTAGAAAAGATGAAGTCGAATTGTTCCTATTTGCAGATGGCATGATCCTATATATAGAAAAACCTAAAGGCTCTACCAAAAAGCTCTTACAGCTGATAAACAATTTCAGTAATGTGGCAGGACACAAAATCAACATGGAAAAATCTGTAGCCTTTAATTCTCCAATAATGAACTAACAGAAAAAGAAATCAATAAATAAAGCCCATTTAAAATAGTCACCAACAAATAACATACCTAGGAATCAATTTAACCAGGAAGGTGAAAGATCTCTACAAAGAGAACTACAAATCACTACTAAAGAAATTAAAGAGGACACAAAAAGGTGGAAGGACGTTCATGTTTTTGGATTGGAAGAATCAACATTGTGAAAATGTCCATATTACTCAAGGTGATCTACAGATTCAGTGAAATCCCCATCAAAATACCAATGACATTATTCACAGAAATATAAAAAAAATCCTAACATTCGTATGGAACAACAAAAGATCTCAAATAGCCAATACAATCCTGAGGAAAAAGAACAAAACAAAACAAAACAAAAAATACCCAAATATACATATACATATACATATATATATGTATACACACACACACATATATAAACAGAGAGAGAGAGAGAGAGAGACATAAAACTACCTGACTTCAGATTATACTACAAAGCTATAGTAATCAAAACAGTATAGTACTAGCATAAAACAGACTTTCAGACCAATGGAACATAATAGAGAACCCAGAAATCAACCCACTTTCTCAGAGCAACTGATCTTTGACAAGGGCAACAGGAGCATACATTGGGGAAATGACTGCCTCTTCGGTAAATGGTACTGGGAAAACAGGAAATCCATATGCAGATGGATTAATCTAGACCACTAACTCTCACCATATACCAAAATCAACTCAAAATGGATTAAAGACTTAAGTATCAGACCTGAAACTATAAAACTACTAAAGGGAACATAGGGGAAACGCTCCAAGAATTTGAACAGGGCAAAGACTTTATGAATAAGACTTCAAAAGCACAAGTGACCAAACAAAAAATAAATAAATGGGATTACATCAAACTAACAAGCTTCTGTCCAATCAACAGAGTGAAACAACAGCCTACAGAATGGGAGATAATGTTTTCAAACTATACATTTGATGAAGGATTAATAACCAGCATGTACAATGAACTCAAACAACTATACAGGAAAAAAAAATTAAAAATGGGCAAAGCAGCTAAATAGACATTTTTCAAGGGAAGACATGCAGATGACCAAGTATATGAAAAAATGCTCAACGTCACTAATCATCAGGGAAATGCAGATCAAAACCACACTGAGATATCATCTCACCCAAGCTAGACTGGCTATTATCAAAAAGACAGAGAATAACAAATGCCAGAGGAACTGTCAAGAAAAAGGAATTCTTTTACACTGTTGGTGGGACTGTAAAGTATTATAGCCAATATGTAAAACAGTATGGAAGTTTCTCAAACAACTACAGTTAGAAGTATTATACAATCCAGCAATTCTATTTCTAAGTATATATCCAAAGAAATGGAAATCATCATATCAAAGGAATACCTGCACTCCCTTGTTCATCACAACCTTGTTCTGAATAGCCAGGATACGGAATCAACATAAATTTCTTTTGACAGATGACTGGATAAGGAAAATGTGGTATATATACACAATGGAATATTTCTCAGCCATAAAAAAAAATGAAATTCTACCATTCACAGCAAGATGGAATAGCTTGGAGAAAATTATGTTAAGTGAAATAAGCCAGGCACAGAAATCCATATGTCCTCACTAATAAGTGGGAGCAAAGAGAGAAAGAAGGAAGGACAAAAGAAAGACCACAGTGGTGAATTGGACTTGCAGAGGGAGAGAACAGACCTCAGGTTGCTGGGGAAGGGAGGGTGAGGTGGGTTGGGCAGAGGTTGTGTGGAGGACACAGAAATAATTCCAATCCACAGTGGTGGGTGTATTGATAGTTTTGATCTGACCATCACACCTTGGGCACAGGTGCTGATTGTCAGCTCTGTGCCCCATGAGTATGTAAAATCAATAATACACACACACACACACACAATAAATAATAAATAAAATACATATACGATGTTCTCTCTGGAAAAAAAATGTTCCCAAGGAACAAACACATGTTTGCATCACATGCAAAGAAAAAAATATATATATCACCATTGAGTTGAGAAGGATTGGGTGGAAAAAACCTATTAAACCAGGACTGAGGATAATAACTAACAACAAATTTTGGATTTATTGGCATATGAAATTAATTAAAAGTAGAAGGAACCCCAATGAAATATTGACAAAACTATATTACTTTGAAATCATCACCTTGGACTAAAAAAACTTTCACTAAGTAAGACATAAAGCAAAGTTCTATTTCTTCCTTACATATTCACAAAGAGAGATACAAATGCTTACTTCCTCAAAAAGTGCATATTCCACCACACCCAGTTTAGACATGGCCATGAAGCGTAAATGAAAAACCTCCCAAAATTCAGAGTTGAGAACCATGGACAAAATAAATCCCCTCACTTCCCACATCAGATGCATACATTAATTAAGGAACTTTCCCTCCTTTCTCAGGTTAAGACCTTTCCATGCCTGTTCCATAAGATTCAAACATTGCCATGAACTGACAGTGCTATACTAGCTGTGTGTATTACATCTTCCCACCTTATTGTTGGGAATTTAGAAAGTATTACTGATGTTTTATTATCTAAGTGCCATCATTGCATATGGGAGTTAAGGAGATTCTCTCTTTCTCTCTCTCATCTCTCTGTCAGTCTAAGTGTAGGTATATCAGAGTGAGATAAAAGAACTACATATTCACTATAGATTCTGAATTTTAAGCTGAAGTCACTGACTAGATATGACTTTGGCTTGATTTCCTTACAAAGGAGATGATTGTGATTTAAAAGAGAAAGAATAAATAACTTACATAATAGGTGCATACAAGGGTAAACTGAGGCAGCTATAATACTATTAATTATAGAGCCATTTTATTTAAATTTTTTTCTGGATGTATGCAAGACTTTATTACTCAACCCCTATTCTTTTAGGCAAGACCATAAATTTAATTCTATATAATCTAATTCAATATAATGTGGGGAGAAGTTGTGTTTGCCACATCCATTCTATATTAGTCAGGGTTCTCCAGAAAATCAAAAGCAATAGAGAGAAAAAATATAGATAGACATATATATGTATATATAATTTGAATATTTAAATATTACTGTATATAATATTTTTATATTTAAATATTAATGTTTATGATAAGACAGTTTCTTATAATAAATCTCTTTACACATAAATAATCTCTCTATATATAAATGGCTCACAAAATTATGGAGGCTGGCAAGTCCCAAGATCTTCTGGATGAGTCAAAAATTTGGAGACCCAGGAGAGCCAATGGTTTAGTTTCTGTCTGAAAGTCAGCAGGTGTGACACACAGGAAGAGCCAATGTTTCTCTTTCTGTCATGAGGCAGAAATAAAGCTGATGTCTCAGTTTGAAGTTGTCAAGCAGAAAAAAGTTCTCCATTCAGACCTTCAAATTGCTTCATTTAGACTACAGATTTAAGTGTTAATCTCAACCAAAAACATCTCATAGAAACACCCAGAATAATGTTTGAGCAGATACCTAATTAATATGAGGCCCAGTCAAATAAACACATAAAATTAAGCATTACACATACTTAAATATAAAATGTTCTGAATAGTCTGGAATAGTCTCTTTCTCTCCTCTTCTCCCCTGAGATGGTGGAGCTACACAATGAAAAAGTCACGACGTTTGAGCTATCAGTTGAAGAGCTTATGCTAGGCTCTACATGTTTGTGTCCCCCACAAACAGAATGTTGAAATTCTAACCTCCTAGATCCCTGATGAATGGGATTAGTGCCTTTATAAAAGAAGCCCAAAGGAGCTCCTTCAACCCTTTCACCATGTGAGGACACAGAGAGAAGGTGCCATCTCTGAGCAAGAAAGCAGCCCCTCACCAGGTGCCCAATCTGCCTTGATCTTGGAATTCCCAGCCTGAGACAAGAGTGAGACGGTTAGAAGTAAGGCTAAAGCAGGAGACACTAAAAGGCCCCTCTTGATTAGTTAAAAGGAGGATTGTAAGGTGACTTTTGTAAGATTTGTCATTATCGGGTTCAGTCATCACTGAAATGGACTCTCAGCATGGACACTAAGCACTGAATAAGATTTGAAATGAGTTATATAATGTTTATTTATTTTCACTGTCAAGTTCATGAAAAGCATATGAAATTAGCATTCACAGCTCGATGTCATGTCGTCATTTATGCATATTCGCAAAGTACAGAAAAACTTCATTATAGACTATTAATATAATAGGCATTATGGTTTTTATCATCAATTAAACCATCAGATTATCTTTATTACAGAACTATGGCAGATAGACTTCTCTGGAAAATTCTCGCAAACCCTGGAAGTTTATTCTTCATGACTGCCTTCCTTTTCAGTTTTATTCAATCTTGAAGCAGCACTCATTCTCTGCTCCTGGATCTCACCTTGGGTCTATCAGCAACTCTCATTTATATGTAGAATAATTTTTCTCCTTTGAGCTTATATTACTTTCACATTTTGTTTTTCAGCAAGTAAGGGAGAAGTTACATTCAAAAACACGATGAAATTCTATGCATTTAGATCCTACACTGTTTTAAAACTATAACAATGATTAAAACATAAAAGCAAATATTTAAAAGATCTAAAGCACTGAACAATCAGACACAGATGATTGTGGGAGGGTATTTATCTGACTTCTGGCTTGCTCTTCTTCATTTTTTTTCTGCATGCAGGGTTTTTGTTGTTGTTATTCTTATTGTTGTCATTGTTTATCAATGGCTAATGTCAGCTTCTGGTCAAGATGGTGGAATAGATGGTTGCCAGCGTCACTCTCTCCCACAAATCAACCAATTTACAACTACTAAAAAGCAATGACAGTCAAGCTGGGGCTGCTAAAGCTCAGGGGAAAAGGAGGAGAAACCTACAGAGTGCATGAAGGTGGAAGAAGCCACAATGAGAGAAAGAAAGAACCATTCTAATCGTTTCAAGCCCTGGATACTTCCAAGCTGGAGCTGGTGAGTGCATGGAGCAGTAGCTGGCAAAAGCCACAGCTGTGCCCTTTGGATGAAGTCGCTTGGAGGTGGCAGGAGAGAGGAGGGCCTTGGGAGCACGAGGCCAGCAGGACTACTAATAGGGTTTCCGTGGACCCACATAGGCGCAAGGAGCCACAACAATTGAAAAAAAAAGGAGCCACTCGGAGGCTGGTGAGTCATTGCAAGGGATAGGCACACAGCCTGCTCAATAGGAAGTGTTTGGAGCACAGGCAGTGGGGGAGACAGGCCCACCAGGATAACACTGGGGCATAGCATAGACAGCTGATCTGCCCCCCAATCAGCACAGGACTACTCAGTGGACACTGATCAGGAATATAGAACTTTAGGTGGTACAGTCTGCTGAAAAGACTCATGCCCAGACCAGATTTTCTACACAATGCAGGTGCACCAGATCTCACAAGAGCCAGAAGTACCTATAAAGTCAACCATTAAAAGCTGAGCTGGGGCCAGCCCCGTGGCTCACTCAGGAGAGTGTGGCGCTGGTAGCACCAAGGCCGTGGGTTCGGATCCTATATAGGGATGGCCAGTGTACTCACTGGCTGAGCATGGTGCGGACCACACCATGCCAAGGGTTGCGATCCCCTTACTGGTCAGGAAAAACAAAAAAAAAAAAAAAAAAAAAAAAAAAAAAAAAAAAACCTGAGCTGCACAAAAAGCCTTTTCCACGAAATCAGCAGCAAAACAACTATTTAGCTCAAGCACAAAGCTCAAGTGCTGGTCCCCACATGAAGTTCCCCCACTTAAGAAGGAAGAAAAGGGCAACAAATTAGTTCCAATGCAGAGTTTAAGTGGTAGGAACAGCAAATAATGCAACACAGAACTGGAAGAAAAAACAAAATACCCACAGACCAGAGACAAAGTTTAATAATAACCAGTAAAGATCTCACATGACCAAAGAACACCTAAAACCTAGAAGGACCAGATTCTCCTATGCTACCAAGCCAGGGAGGATGGAGGGCTGGGGGCCTCAGCCATGCCCCCAACACACACAACCAGCCCAGTGATGACCACCAAGCCACCACAGGAAGTGTCCTGGGCTCTCCTAAGCTGAGGTGGTAGGGGGCTGAGGGCCTCGGGCATGCACCCCTGACACCCACAGCCAGCGATGACCACTGAGCCACTGCAGGAAGAACTCCGGGCTCCTGAGCTGGAGTGGTGAGGGGTAAGGGCTTTAGCTACAACCCCCTGACATCTTTACCCAACCCAGAAATGACCAAGACACCACTGGAAGCCTCCTGATCTACCCTGCAGGAATGAGGGGGTACCACAGGCCTCAATCCCAACCCTCCTCCTTCCTCCTTCTCCCAACCTATTTCCTTCATCCTACTCCTCTCCCCACCCCCAAACCTCTCCACAACATCATAGAATGTAAAAAATATATATAAATAAATAAACCAAAAAAATGGCTTATGTCATTTTTGGGAGGAATAAAAGAGAGAAAAAGCATGGGAAAAAGTGTCTGTGGTATATTTTAATTTCCACAACAGTTTGGTGCAGCCTTTCCAGGGCCTGGACCAGCATAGCCCTGTAAGATAGAGAAAATGGTTGAAGGAAAGATCTAGCATGCAGAGAGCTAGATCCACTGCTGTTTCCTGGATTCTTATCTCCTCTTAAGCCTGAGCTTGTCATTATAGGGCTATTTCCAGTTAGAGAAGGATTCTTTTTTTGGTGGAATAATTTCCTCAGACTTTCGATTGCCTATCAATATGCCTTTATACATATGAAGGACTAACAATAAAGAGGATGGACCTATAGAACCCTGATCATAATTAACGTGAACACTGGAAAACAGCAAGCAGTCAAGTCCTCAGAAACAAAAATTGTTTACAGAAAATTGGCCAGACTCAGGAGAAAAATAATCTAATTAACTCGTGACTGTCTGCAAACTGTGATTCAACTGTACCATCTGCACTCGGCCTTTTGTGGAGCTCAATAAATGTTTCAAAGAGAAGTTGGCTCAGAGGAGCCCATTTTTGCAGTTGGCTTTAAATATTTTATACTATCGTCTTTCCTCAGAAAATTGAAGACGTGAATAAATATCAGTAACCTACATATTTGCTCTTATAACCATAAGCATCCAGATTTCTCTTCCCTGAGGTTGCCAGGGAATCTTTTATCAAATGGCTTCAACATAGGTTAAAGCTTAGAACCATCAGTCCTCAAGTCTCTAAGCCCCAGGAGGGCACCCTTAGAAATCATGGCCAGCATTATCTGCCCACACGCATTAAATGAGCTAAAGACTTTCAGCAAAAAAAGTCCACTTTAGTGAAAATAATGTCCATACCATATAAACAATGCTTTTTCAGTACTGTCATTAGAAATAGGTTATGATAGAGTAACTTTCTTCAGGTCAACTAAAGTAGCAAAAGAGGATTAGGTTGGGCCAGGCCCCATGGCTCACTTGGGAGAGTGTGGTGCTGGGAGCAGCCAGAGGCCACGGGTTCGGATCCTATATGGGGATGGCCGGTGCGTTCACTGGCTGAGTGTGATGCAGACAACACTTTGCCAAGGGTTGCAACCCCCTTACCGATAAAAAGAAAAAAAAAAAAAAAAGAGGAAAAGATTGGAGGAACTAAGTAGATTCTAAAATTTTCATATGAAAGAATTTGATTGTTAATGTAATATTTTAATCTTTCTCTTTTTCCTTTTTCCAAAAAAATTTTTAGTATTGTTTTAATATTGAGAAAGGAGTGTCCTTAATCTCCCAAAACATTGGCCAACATGCTAAAAATAAAAATGTGGTGAATTTATATGTTTTGATTGCATAAGAGTTAACACTTTTTAAAGAGTTTATTTTTAGAGAAGTTTTAGGTTCATAAAAAAATTCAGAGGAAGGTACAAAGATTTTACATACACCCCGCCCCTGCCACACACAGCCTTTCCCACTGTCAACATGCCTCACCACAGTGGTACACTTGTTACAATTGATGGACCTACGTTGACATATTATAATTACATAAAGGCCAGAGTTATATTAGGATTCACTCCTGGTGTTGTACATTTTGGGGATTTAGACAAATGTATAATGATATGTATCAGCCATTATGGTATTATACAGAATATTTTCACTGCCCTAAAAGTCGTCTGTGCTCCACCTCTTTATCCTGTTCTCCCCTACCCCTTGTCAAACATTGGTCTTTTTATTGCCTCCATAGTTTTGCTTTATCCAGAATGTCATATAGTTGGAACATACAGTATATATTCTTTTCAGATTGGCTTGTTTCACATAATAATATGCATTTGTTTCCTCCATGTCTTTTCATGATTCGATAGCTTATTTCTTTTTGGCACTGATTAATATCCTATTGTCTGTATGTGCCACTGTTTATTTATTCATTCACCAACTAAAGAACATCTTGGTTGCATTCAAGTTTCAGTACTTTTGAATAAAGTTGCTGTAAATATCCAGTGTGTAGATATTTGTGGGTATGTAAGTTTTGGACACATTTGGGTAAATATCTGAGTGTGATTGCTAGATGTGGTAAAAGTATGTTTAACTTTGTAAGAAACTGCCAAACTGTCTTCCAAAGTGTCTGTACCATTTGACATTCCCACCAGTAATGAATAAGAATTTGTGTTCCACATCCTAACTAGCATTTGGTCTTGTCAGTGTTCTGAATTTTGGCTCTTATGAACCACCAAAATTTCTTCCAAACTGGTTGCATTTTGAGGTAATTTTCATGAAGATTGTAAAGTCTGTGTCTAGATTTATGTTTTTTTTCAGGCTGATGTCCAGTTGTTCTAGCACCATTTGTTTTAAGACCATCTTTGCTCCATTGTACTACATCTCTATTACTAAAGACCATTTGACTATTCTAATGTGGGTCAGTTTCTGGGCTCTCTATCATATTTCACTTATTTATTTGTCTATTATTTTGCCAATATCACACTGTCTTGATCCTTTGCAGTAAATCTTCAAGTTTAGTAATGTCAGTCCTCCAACTTTATTCTACTTTAATTTTATGCAGGCAATTCTGGGTTTTTATCTCTTCATTTAAACTTTAGAATCAGTTTGTTGATCTCCACAAAATAGCTTGTCCAGATTTTGATTAGAATTGCACTCAATCTAAGATCAAGTTAGGAAGAAAGAATATCTTGATAATATTGAGTTTTCCTATCCATAAACATGGAATATCTCTCCATTTATTCTTCTTTGATTCTTTTCATCAGAGTTCTGTTGTTTTCCTCATATAGATCTTGTAAATATTTTGTTACATTTGTATCTAAATATTTTATGTTTGGGGGTGCTAATGTAAATGGCATTGTGTTTTTAATCTCAAATTCCATTTTTCGTTGCTGGTGTAAGGGTTAACTTTTAATTGGAAAGACAAGAAATCATTATGAGAAGGCTCAAGAAGATTCTAATACCTGGAGAATACCTTGCTGATGATGTCAAATATTCACCTTTATTCTGTTACCTTTTTTTTTTTTTTTTTTTTTCAGCTTAGGAGTGGCTACCAAATCTGTTCCGGACTTGATATCAACCAGCTTCTATCTAGCTAGAAGAACGGATCCATGAAAAGAAATTATGGAGAAAGTACTGCTAATCATCCAGTGCCTTGTGGAAATTTCTGAACCATCTTTATGAAGATACATTCATCTCATTACAAATTGTTATACAATACAGCAGAGTTCCTTTGATAAACCAAAACCACATCAAAACAGGTTGAATGTGAAGATTCTCCAAATCACAGATACCACTTATGATCAAAAGTTGGGAGGGGAACTCCTAAATTTTCATCACTTGGTGAGAATTCTGACCTATAAGTTTCAGACAGGGTTAGCTTGTAACATCTATTCCCAGTTGAGTAAACACTACCATAAAGTCATAAAAAACTGTGAGGATACTCAAGACACATAGCTAAAGGTCATCTGGCATGAATTATAAAACTACCAACCGAATATAGGCTACAGGATTCATAGGGCTTTTCCTTGTTTATATTTGTAGTTTGCTTTGGCTTATCTGCCCTCATTATGTCCATTTCCCTCAAGTGTCTCTTACAGTGATGGTAAAAGGCAAAAAAAAAAAATTCTTATATATATTCATACATATATGTATAACAGTATAGACTTGTGCATTCACATAGAGAGGACTATGATGAAATCAGCCCTTCATAATCCAAAGAACTTTACAGAATGAAATTCAAAATTTTAAAAATTAAGTAGCAAACTATATATACATATTTCCTGCTTCAACATCATAGTCTAATTTGTCCTTCTAAAAGAGTATTGTGCTTCCTTTTAATTCAAATGTTTATTTGTATCTCCTTTCAGTGTATAACTTGCCTTGTTACTAACTCACTTGGTTTGGCAACATATAATGGATTTGCTTTCTAAATGTATATTATTACTTTTTTATGTTTGTTTTTATGAAAGAACAATTCCTGAATGGGTAGAATATCTTGAATTGTACACATGTATAAACAGAACCCACAAACTAGATGTGCTACGAACTAAAGTCTGCTGTTTCTGGGTTTTGGCCAGCAGTTGCATCCATCCTTTCTTCCAGCATTCAGATTTTTTAGAAACCAGCAAAATTTACATTTTGACCAGAAAACAATTAAAATCATATATATTGTTGTGGTCTCAAAATGAAGCTCAGTTGGTTAGAGCATGGTGTTATAACTTCAAGGTTAAGGGGTCAGATCCCCATATTGGCCAGCTGCCAAAAAAAACAAAATAACAAAAATGGTGTAGAAATGCAAATAGATGAATTGGGCTGAAGGTTCAGACCTTCCCTGGGTCCAGAGCAGGCAGAGATTGCCTAGAATTTTATTCCTGTGGGATAACAGGAGAATAAACTGGTAGGAATCAGAGCCAAGTATTGGGGTGAGATTCCCCACTGAATGAAAAGAAGCTGAAAAAATACTGCTGGTAACCACTGCCTGGGAATTCAGCTTATATAAAGTTGTGTATTTAGAAACAGCTGAGGACACCCAAACAGCCGGGCAACAAATGCAGAGAGAAGTCACCTTTGATCTAGTGACTGAATTTGCAACATTCACAGTATTATTATGGTGGGACAGAATTGCCAAGTCACCAATATAATTTCAGTTACTGGACTGAGATATATTTTGATTTGGGAGATGAAATTTCTGATATATGCCTAAACTAAATATGTCCCTTGATGCACAAACACAAACATTATCACACTTTCCATGTAATCCTATTAAATGTGGGAGAGTTTCATCACCAAATATTGGATCATTTTACTTGATTGTAAGTCTGTTTCATTCTGAAGTATTTATCAAATATTTTAATTTATAACATTTTTGTGACTTTGAATTAATTACTAATATTTTAGAGTTTAGAATTCACAGAAATCTTTTCTTTTTCTCAAGCTTTCCATGCACTATTAAAACTCAGTTCTGCCTTAAAATCAGACTGTAAATGCCAAGAACTGCCTACACAAAAAGTAAACATTGGACAGAGCTAAATATATTTTTTTAGTATTCTGTGAAAAATAACCCTTGGTATCTACTGTGGGGGAAAAACACAACATTCTTTAAGAAGTTACTTGAAGAAGTAACATGAAATGTCAAATTGTGTCACTTTAGTAGAGTGAGTTTATCTTATAAGTCATTGAAATATGTTAATCATCTATGTAATATTCTAAATTACTAGGTAAAATAGTATGGCTTATTATGAAACTGCCACAAAAATTTGATTCAGCTATAAAGTATTGGATTTTCTTCTATCAAATCTATACAACTATTTTGCTGTTGTTGTGATTTTTCCTTCAAAACATTTGATTGGTAGGTTGATATTCACCAATAAATTTTATGCAGAAAGTGAATAAAATGACATAAATAAAAAAATCAATTGGAATACAGCTAGGTCTGAATTTAAAATAAGTGGGGTGTTAACTTTTAATTTTTAAAGAAGCAAAGAACATTATAGTAGACTACAAAATAATTAAAATTTTCACTTAAAAAAAGTTAAAAACTTAATAAATTACTAACAGAGTCCTCTCATGATCCATATAACAAATGCGTAATATCATCAAAATGCAAGGACTCTCTTCTATTAATTAAAACACTCATAATCCAAAGGAAAAATTGGCAAAATATTTAAATAGGCATTTACAAGTGAAAAAAATAGATTTGTCTAAAATGTCAAGGATGCTATGGTTTTGTTAAATTACTACAGATTAATATAATATTGAGATATTCCTTTTCATTACATTTGGCAAATATTAAAAATTATGTCTTCAAAACAAAATCAGTAAAATTTAGAGCTGGCCTGTATTAGTCTGTCTCAGTTGCTTTACAGTTTTGGAGGGCTAGAAAGTCCAAAGTCCAGGGAACACATCTGGTGAAGGAAGTGCTGGTGTTGATGGTGGCACAGGGGGTCTCACATGGCAAAATGACAGAGCAGAGAGAGATAATCTGCTCTGTTGGCTCCTTTTAAAGCCATCAGAACCACGCTCATGACCACCATTAATCTGCATAGAATTCATATTTTTCTAAAAAGAACTTAAAAACTGCTGCTACATGTTATGTACAAAACTGGTTTATGTCACATGAACAGAGAATCACAAGTTTAGTTTTGGTACTTTTTGTTCTTCTTTGTATTCAGTTGTGTAGAACTTCCAAATTCAGAATGAAAAGAAAGCTGTTCTGCATCAAACCATCTAAGCAACAGATGCTGTATTCTAAAAACCTCATATTGCTGGTACCCCTGCCCCCCCCAAAAGAATGTGTCAACTTACTACTCAGTGAATGGATCAATCCATTCACTAGGTATAGTGCTCACAATCCAATCACCTATTCATGGTCCCACTTTTCAATTATAATGTTAGGATTTCCCGCCCCCCCTCCAACAGTCGCAGTAAAAGGGATCAAGCTTGTAATACATAAAACTTGGGGAACACAATTCAATCCTCATCATGGCCAAAATGAAAAGAACAGATACGTTCATGTACTGTTGTTTGGTTTCAAAGTGCTATAAACTTTTGGAGAATAACTTGGAAGCTTCAACATTTTAAATATATATTTCCTTTGTTCCAGCAATTTCACTTTTAGAAATCTGTTCCACAAAACTTGTCCTTGTTCCCATTCAATACATCATATAATTTAAACAAAACATTTGGATTATGGTGATTTGTCTGTGCCTGTGTGCTTTAGCATTTTCACATTTAAATGTGTAAATTTAATTATTGGTATACAACACCAAGAGAAGGTCAGGTCCATTTACAGAATTGTTTCTGGACCTTATTAAATTACTGGAAACTTGCTCTACAAGATCCTATGACAGAAACATAATTTAAACACACCTATATGGCACTTTAATATATATTACAGTTATTATTTTATCTTTGTAGCTAGCCAATTTTTCCATATAATAAATATTGGATTTATATAGTAGTTTAAAAGAATGTCTAAGGAAACGAGGAAGTGACAGACAGAAGGATGGGCTTTGTAGCACATAAAGAGGTTTTCTGCTTTCTTGAAGAAACATGAACCCCATGGTTTTAATGGGAATAAGTATCTATGCCTAGGAAGTATAACAGTTATTCAGGTTCAATGTTTCTTTCTATCCAATTAAAGCTTTCTGAATCTAGAGAGGAAACAGAGGTTTAAAACACTTACCATGGTTTAAAAAAATGATTTTGAAGTCTTAACATTATATATGTAGAGAAATAGTTCCTTGAGAATTCTGAATATAACTGTCTCTCAGTGCTTATTATACTTTGTGCCAGAATTTTCATATTTTAACACAGACTGAAAATCTGAATTCTATGAAAGCAAGTAAAAAAACCCATTTTAGGGCCGGCCCGGTGGCACACTGGAGAGTGCACCACTTGGGAGTGCGGCAGCGCTCCCGCCGAGGGTTCGGATCCCATGTGGAGACCAGTTCCCGCTCACTGGCTGAGCGTGGTGCGGGTGCAACACCGAGGGTTGCGATCCCGTTACTGGTCAGTAAAAAA
>NW_007730009.1:93458-120742 GCF_000696425.1 Galeopterus variegatus
AAAAAAAAAAAAAAAAAAAAAAAAAAAAAAAAAACATTTTATCTTCCTGACTCCTTATTAACAATTGTATGCACCATTTTACCAAGTTTTCTATAAATGGGGAGGAGAGTGCAGAATGTCTTGCTTTTCTTTAATTTTTTCCTTTAGTGATGCAGTAAAAGTTTATTATTTTTAAAAACTATTTTTTAAGGCTAAGCAGAATATACTTTATTTTGATGAAAATCTGTTGGATTAATTTGGCTAGACTTGAACATAACAGTACCACTCTTTACTCCCTTTTCTATCATCCTCTATAATAAAGGAGCTCTAACACTTTCCATAAGCTTCCTTTATGCTGTTTGCTCTACAGCTATTTATGACACTTCAAGCAATGGCAAGGAAGAAACATACTATTTAAGTTCAGGCACCAACTGTTCTCATTCTGAAAATATTAACAGTGAAAGTCCTTCAGCTGGGAGCCCATACTGTTTTCTAACCTTGATCTTATTTATTATGACACCAATATACTTTTGTCAGAAGAAAAATAACCTGTATTTTATATATTTAAAAAGGTCCATTTCAGATACTTCTGGCTCCATGCTGGGATTTATATCATAAATTTCTTTTATAATCCTCATAGCTTTTCTGTCTTGAGATTTATTATTACACAAATAAAAATATAAGGGTTTTTTATAGTAGAATCTGAAAACTAACATGATTTCAACTTTGTATTCTCATGTTTGCAATTTTATACATGATTAGTTATTAATTATTTACCAACCCCAGTATAGTGCTAATCAAAATTAAAAGGATTATCCCTGTCATATAATTAAAACTTTGAACATGCACACACACACACACACACACACACACACACACACCCATATTTTCTTATCCCAAATATTATTTGTTGTGCTTATATCTTGCAAGCTTATTTCTGTATTACATTTCTAACAAAAATAAAATCTCCACATAAGCTGGGAAACATATCCCAAATGTTCTATATTCTAGGGAATAGCAATCACTCAAAATTTACTGTTAATATGCTGATTTTGCTTTATTTCCCTATGATATCAATATTCCACAAGGATATTTTCATTTCACTAATGAATGCAATTCCACATTCCTATGTTTGGTATATAATCAATTCTTTAGCTATCATTTAATATTTCTCCACACCTAAATAAATCATACCAACAGAGCGCTTGATGAAGATACTGATGTTCTCTTGGTTATGCAATATTGTACAATATTTCTTTGTCCTCTTAATAACAGTGTAATGAAATGTATTACCATGGAACTTATAAATATAACCATTATTCTACTCTCTACTTCTATGAGAACAAAGAACATTTTTTAAAATTCCACATACGAGTGATATTATACAGTATTGATCATTTTGTGTCTGACTTACTGCACTTAACAAGATGGATTCCAATTCCATCCATGTTGCTGCAAATGACAGTATATATATATTTTTTAATAGCTGAGTAGTATTCCATTGTACATATATACCACAGCTCTTTATCCATTCATCCACTGATGGACTTTTAGGTTGATTCCATCTCTTGGCTGTTGTGAATAGTGTTGTCATGAACATGGGAGTGCAGGTGTCTTTTTGATTTCATTTCTTTTGAGTACACACCCAGTAGTGAGACAGCTTAATAGTATGGTAGATTTATTTTTAGCTCTCAGAGGAACTTCTGTACTGTTTCCCACAGTTGCCGAACCAACTTTCACTCCCATCACCAATGGAGAAGAGTTTTCTTTTCCTCCAAATCCTTGTCAGCATTTGTTATTTTTTGTCTTGTTCCTAATAGTCATTTTAACTGGAGCAGGATGGTATCTCATTGCAGTTTTTTTTTTTTTTTTTGGTCCTTTTTGAGACCTGCCACATCGCGCTCAGCCAGTGAGCGCTGTGAGTGCACCGGTCATCCCTACATAGGATCTGAACCCACGGCAGGAGCGCTACTGCGCTCCCAGCGCCGCACTCTCCTGAGTGCGCCACGGGCTCGGCCCTCTCATTGCAGTTTTAATTTGCATTTCCCTCATGACTAGTGATGTTAAGCATTCTTTCATGGGCCTGTTGCCCATTTACGTGTCTTCTTTTGACAAGTATCTGTTCAAGTTTTCTGCCCAATTTTTAATTGGGTTATTTGTTTTTGCGCTGTTGAGTCATTTAAGTTCTTTACATATTCTGGATATTAGCCCCTTGTCTGATGTGTAGTTTGCAAACACATTCTCTAGGTTGTCTCTTTTTGATAGTGTCCCTTGCTGTGCAGAAGCTTTTTGGGTTGATGTAGTCCCATTTGTGTATTTTTGCTTTAGTTGCCTGTGCTTCTCTAATCTGGCTCAAAAAAGCACTGCCCACTCCCATTTTGTCCTGCATTTCCCCTATGTCTTCTTATAGTAGTATCATAGTTTAAGGTCTTAAATTTAGGTCTTTAACCCATTTTGAGTTGATTTGTGTGCATGATGATAAATTGGGCTCTAGTTTCAATCTTCTGCATGTGGATATCCAGTTTTCCCAGCACCATCTATTGAAGAGACTGTCCTTTCCCCATTGTGTATTTTTGGCATCTTTGTGAAAAATCAGTTGGCTATAAGCATTTGGGTTTATTTGGGGGCTCTCTGTGCTATTGTACTGGTTAATTTGTCTGTTTTTATACAAGAACTGTGCTGTTTTGGTTACTGTAGCTTTACAGTATATTTAGAAATGAGCGAGTGTGGTGCCTCCAAGTTTGTTCTTTTTTTTCAAGATTGCTTTTTCTATATGAGTTCTTTTGTGGTTCTATACAGATTTTAATCTCTTTTTTTTTCTATTTCTGTGAAGAATGTCACTGGAATTTTGATAGAGACTGTGTCAAATGTATAAATTGCTTTGTGTAACATCAATTATTTTGATGAGGTTAATTCTCCCACCCCATGAATGTGGGATATTCCTCCATTTTTTGTGTTTCCTCTTTAATTTTTTCCTGAATGTTTTATAATTCTCTTTGTAGAGAACCTTCACCTCTTTGGTTAAATGTACTCCTAGTTATTTCTTTTTCTTTTCTTTTCTTTTTTTCCCCATCTCCTCACTTTTCCTCTTCTCTTCCACCTAGAAAATTAAAAATATTATTTTATAATTTTCTTTTTATCTTATCAGTTATGCATATTCATGGGGTACAAAGCTGAATGTCACCACTTATGTCTAAGACATGATGGCTAGATCAATACTATCAGCATGCACACTACCACAAACTACAATCATTCCCCGCAGCCCCCACCCAATTGTTCACTCACCTCCCTCCCCTTCCCCATCTCCCACCAAACTCCACAATGCTAGGTATGCTCTCTCCCTCTGCAAGTCCAACACACAAAGTGGTCTTTCTTTCCTTCCTTCTTTCTCTCTTAACTCCTATTTATGAGTGAGGACATGCAGTATGTTTCCTCTGTGCCTGGCTTATTTCACTCAAAATAATTTTTTCCAAGCTCATCCACATTGCTGAAAATGGCAGAATTCCATTATTTTTTATGGCAGAGTAGTATTCCACTGTGTATATATAACATATTCTCTTATCCAGTCATCTGTCATTGGACATTTATGTTGGTTCCATATCTTGGCTATTCTAAATAGGGCTGTGAAAAATATGGGATAGACCCCAACATGATAATACTGGGTGAATTTAACACCCCTGTCTCAACATTAGACTGATCTTCCAGGCAATAAATCATCAACAACAACAACAGCAGCAACAGCAACAACAAAAAAGCACACACATGATTTAAACTATACCTTAGACAAATTGGCCTTGCAGATATCTATAGAACATCTCATCCAACAACTATAGAATACGCATTCTTCTCATCAGCATGTGGAACATTCTCCATGATAGACCACAGGTTAGGTCACAAATCAAGTCACAGCAACTTTTAAAAAATCAAAAGCATTTCAAGTATCTTCTCAGATCCCAATGGATTAAAACTGGAAATCAATAATGAGTGAAACTCTGGAAATTGTGCAAATACATAAAAACTGAACAACAGGTTCCTAAAGGACATATGGATCCAAAAAGAAATTAAACAGGAAATCAAGAAATTTCCTGAAACTAACGAAAGTAAAGAAACACCATACCAAAACCTGTGGAATACTGCAAAAGCAGTAAAAAGAGGGAAATTTATTGCAGTAAACACTTACATCAAAGGAGTAAAAAGACTTCAAATAAACAACCTACTGCTGTACCTTGAAGACCTAGAAAAAAGCAGCATTTCAGTCCTAAAAGTAGTAGATGGAAAGAAGTAATGAAGGTCAGAGTAGAACTAAATGAAATACAGACATAAAAAACAATACAAAAGATCAATGAAACAAAAAGTTGGGTTTTTTTTGAGAAGATATGTAAAATAGACAAACTACTAACTAGGTTAATAAAAAAGAAGAGAGAAGACCCAAATAACAAATATTATAAATGAAAAGGGATATGTTACAACTGAAACCACAGGAATACAAAGAATCATTAGAGACTACGATAAGCAACTATACACCAACAAATATGAAAACCTAGAGGAAATGGATAAACTTCTGAACAAATTACCAAGACTGAACCAAGAAGAAATAGAAAACCTAAATAGACCAAAACAAACAAAGAATTGAAGAAGTAATCAGCAATCTTCCAACAAAGAAAAAGCCTAGGACTGGATGGCTTTACTGCTGAATTCTATTAAACGTATAAGGAGGAAATAATACCAATACTCTTTAGATTATTCAAGAAAATTGAAACAGAAGCCATTCTCCCAAAATCATTCTATGAGGCCAGCATCACCCTGATACCAAATCCAGATAAAGATAAAACAAAAAAAGAAAATTACAGACCAATATTCTTGATGAACATAGACACAAAAATCCTGAACAAAATATTAGCAATCAGAATTTGGCAACACATCAAAAAAATTTTACACCATGATCAAGTGGGATTCATCCCAAGGATGCAAGGATGGTTCAACATACACAAGTCAATAAATGTGATATATCACATCAATGAAATGAAGGACAAAACCATATGATTATCTCTACAGAAGCAGAAAAAGCATTTGACAAATTTTAACATCACTTCATGATCGTGACTCTCAGCAAATTAGGTATAGATGGAAATTATCTCAACATGACAAAAGCCATATATGACAAACCAATCACCAAATCACCCTGAATGGTGAAGAGAACCAGAGCAAGACAAGGATGCCCACTCTCATCACTCTTATTTAACATGAGTTGGAATTACTAGTCAGAGCAGTCAGGCAAGAGAAAGAAATAATGGACTTACAGTTTGGAAAGGATGAAGTTAAAAAATCCCTGTGTGCAGAAGACATTATTCTAAAGGTAGAAAAATCTAAAGACTCTATGAAAAAAATCTTATAGCTGATTATCAATTTCAGTAATATTGAAGTTGGAATTACTAGTCAGAGCAGTCAGGCAAGAGAAAGAAATAATGGACTTACAGTTTGGAAAGGATGAAGTTAAACTATCCCTGTGTGCAGAAGACATTATTCTAAAGGTAGAAAAATCTAAAGACTCTATGAAAAAAATCTTATAGCTGATTATCAATTTCAGTAATATTGCAGGATACAGAATGAACACCCAAGAATGAATAGTGTTTTTATACTCCATAACAAACTACCAGAAAAGGAAATCAAGAAAGCAAGCCCATTTACAATAGTCACCAAAAAAGTGAAATACCTAGCAATCAATTTAACCAAGGAGATTAATAACCAATCTTATTAATCTCTACAATGAGAACTACAAATTATTATTGAAATAAATTAAAGAGAACACAGAAATGTGAAAAGACATACCATGCTCTTGGATTGGAAAAATTAACATTGTGAAAATGTCCATCCTACACAAAGCAATCTACAGATTCAATGCCATCTCCATCAAAATACCAATGGCACTCTTCACAGAAATAGAAGAAAAAAAAAAAAAAGAAGAAGAAAAAAGAAAGAAAAACAATCCTAACATGCATGTGGAATGACAAAAGACCCTGAATAGCCCAAGCAATGTGAGCAAAAAATAATAATAAAGCTGAAATCATAATACTACCTGACTTTAAAATATAAGACAAAGGTAATGTAACCAAAACGGCATGGTACTGGCATGAAAACAGACACTTGAACCAATGGAACATAATAGAAAACCCAGAAATCAACTCACATCTTTACAGCCAATTGATATTCGAAAAAGGCAACAAGAACATAACATTGGAGAAAAGACTGCCTCTTCAATAAATGGTGTTGATAAAATTGGACATCCATCTGCAGAAAAATGAAACTTCTCCTGTGCCTCTCACCAAATATCAAAATCAACTCAGATGCATTAAAGACTTAAATATAAGATCTCAAAATAAAAAATTACTTAAAGAAAGCATAGGGGAAACAGTCCAGGAAGTACTACTGGGCAAAGACTTTATGAATAAGACCCCAAAATCATAAGAAACAGAAGAAAAAATAAACAAATAGGATTATATCAAACTAAAAGCTTCTGCACAGCAAAGGAAACTATCAACAGAGTGGAAAGACAACCTACAGAATGGGAGGAAATATTTGCAAACTATACATCCGAGAAGGGATTGATATCCAGAATATATAAGGAACTCAAACAACTTCATGGTAAAAAAAAAATGCTAAACCAATTAAAAAATGGTCAAAGGAGCTGAATAAACATTTTTCAAAGAAAGACATATAAATGACCAATAGATACAAGAAAAAATGCTCAACATCACTAACCATCAGGGAAATGCAAATCAAAACCACTCTAGATATCACTTCACCGCAGTCAGACTGGCATTGTTAAAAAGACCAAGAATAACAAATGCTGGTGAGGATGTAGAGAAAGGGGAGCTCTTCTACAGTCTTGGTGGGACTATAAATTAGCACAGCCATTATGGAAAAGAGTATGGAGATTTCTCAAGCAACTACAGATAGAACTACTATATGATCCAGCAATCCCACTACTGGGTATATACCCAAAGGAAAGGATAACATCATGTTGAAGGGATACCTGCATTCCCATGTTCATCGCAGCTCTATTTACAATAGCTGAATATGGAATCAACCTAAATGTCCATTGATGGATGACGGGATGAGGAAATGTGATATATATATACACAAGGAATACTACTCTGCCATAAAAAAGAATGCAATTCTGCCATTGCAGCAACATGGATGAGCTTGGGGAAAACTTTGTTAAGTGAAATAAGCCAGACACAGGAAGAGAATACCACATGTCCTCACTCTACTGGCTGCTAAGAAAGAAGAAAAGAAGGAAAGATAGATAGAATTAATATTTAAGAAGAAAAAAATCATGTAAGTTCCTACAAGGCTTAAATATATTTAGAGAAATAAAATTAATTTAAAAATTACCTAAATGGTGGGAGAGGCAAAGTGTTTTAAGGTCATAATATTATCTGAGAAGTGGTAAAATTTCTCATTTATATATGTCTATAGTACATCAGTGACTCATGTTGCTAGGGTAGCGTTCAGGGTAATTAAAGGCATACAGCCATACCACCCTGAATGCCCCAGATCTCGTTTGATCTCAGAATCTAAGCACGGGCAAGCCTGGTTAGTACTTGGAGTGTACATTAATACTAACAGGAGAAAAAATGGAATTTTAAACATGTTTATTAATCCCAAAAGAGGGAATATAGAAGGAAAAAAGTATGCAAGAATTGATACAAACAGATAGCAAAAAGTGTAAGACAGTAGACATAAACTCAAATACAGGAAAACAAAGTATGTATGTCAATGGACTACATATCACAATTAAAAGACAAAACTTGTCTGTTACACTTGTATCCTCAATTAAAACAGACCTAGACCCTCCATTGTTGCTTATAAACATCATGTTTATCTTAAGTTTCTATTTACACTTTTCTCTATAGAAATTCCCCAGGACATGATGATGAGATTGATGGGAAATTGTCAGGAATTTCCAACACTTCCTAATTGTCAAATAGGAAATTGATAGGAATTGGTTCATAAATTTTACTGAAAGTAGGCTCCTGATAATCAGAAGTCAATTGCTTAGAGCTATCCAGATTCCACAGTCTCTCATCAGGAAAATCCGATTATCAAAATGAAGACTGCATCATGCATGATATTTTCACCTTGGCCATTCTCTCAGTCACTGTACACTTGAGATTCTGGCCACATGTCACCTACTCATCACTTGTTAGTAACTGCCACAACATAACTCAGACACATTCCTGAAGATTTACTATGAGCCTGGAAGAATCAAAAGTCAGCGTCTCCATCAGGCCATCCTTGAGCAAAACCAGATTTTAACTCTATCTTTTTTCTCAGGTTCTGCCTTGAATCATGGACAGCCTCTTTAACTCTCTCCATCTGCCTTATCAAGAACCTATATAACAGTCTGCTAACTTTATCCTTTACACCTACACTCCATTTTGTGAAAGTAAAGTGTCCTACTTGCTAATCTCCTGTTCCTGGAATCCTCCCTCCACCCTCTATTCTTTATTTTGCTGCCAGAGTAATCTTGATTACACCAGTTCGATTTATCTCATCTCAACCTAACTCATCTCATTTTTTCTTATCATCTGGAAAATAAATTTTAGAATTTCCTTTTCTTGAATATGGTTCTTTCTATAACAAGCTTCCAACCTCTTTTCCAATTTTCCCACTTTTTAGTTCTCTCTCTACTCCTCCATTATACCTACAATCTGTGAAAACTGGTGTAAAATTGAATTTGCTCCCTTTATTAGTAGACCACAGCTATTGCTATAACATATTAACTCTTAAATGCCAGCAATTTAACACACACAGAGATTACCTCTTACTCATATAACTGTCATGGGTATTCACTAAACCATGCTTACTAAACAGAAGCATCATCCCCTCAGGATCCTTCTATTACAGAATTCCACTGTTCTCTATGGCATTGCATTCTTTGGCTTCCAGTGAGAACATGGAGGAGAGTAGGATAAAAGTTTTATGCAAATGACTGGAAATGTTCCCCAAGCTATAACTCGGTAATATGAGCTCACTCAACTTCCAGGGAGGCTGGAGTGCATTTACTTTTGCTAGATACCAAGGATGAATCAGAATGTGGTTTCTGTAAACATATAGCATTTCTGCTATAATGCCCTGTTCCTATTTAATCTCCATAAAATATCCTTCTTAAATCTTATCCTGATATTATTCTGCTATCATTCTTTATTCAACTTTATCACTTTTATCAAGTTTCTTGATACTTCTCACAGATCAACTTAAAATTTATCTTTGAGCAGATCTCTTCTTCCCTAATAAATTGTATTATTCCTTAAGTCAAGCATAGTGTTTTAGTCAGTCTTTAATCCCTTAAATCATTCAGTCTGTTTATTTACACATAGTATATCCACAATAAAAATGTTTATTGAATTTGTTGATTGATTATTATTTCTCCCTAGAAAAGGAGGTATTTGTTCCCACTAATTATTCTCATATGTTTGTTAATGCCAAAATAATTAGTAAAAAGACAACAAATATTCAATGCATTCTGAATGAAAATAATCTCTTAATTATAAGATGTTTTTCTCTCACAACTGAACTGGCTACAAAACATTTTATAGAGCACTTTAAAAAAATCCCCATTCATTCTTGTTCCAATTTTTTAATTAGTTCCTGCCACTTTTGTTTTCTTCAGTTAATTTAACTCTCAACATATTGTAGAAATTATAGCTGCCTACTCAAGCACATTTGTAAAATTCCCACATATTATGAATATTCATACTGATACATTAAAGCTAAAGTAACATTGGCTAGCAAAGGACTTGTACTAGAGCAAACATTTACCAATACAGTGGTTTATCATACATAAAACGCAATGGTCTGCAAGACTATCACACACACATGCACACACAAAAAAACATATTTATATATGCACAAAAATAACTAAAATGTATTGATATATACATGTCAACTTAAGATAATCATTCAAAGAGAGTTTTGAGAAAATATAATTTGATTAATGCCATGACATTAACTTTAAAATAAATGTTGTTAATTAGCCCCTTTACATAGCTATATTTTCTATTAAATAACAGAGTAGAAAACACTGTAAAATTGAGAAATACTAAAACAAATTTTAAAAAATCCAAAAAATATAAAGCAAATGTAACTTGAAAGGTGAGCAGGTATTTTGCAAATTTAACCAGAGATTTTTAAATGAGATAAATAAGAAAAATTCAAAATTATCACAGAATGTATATTATCAACATAATAATTGTGATATCTAGTAAATTAAATCAAACATACACTATTTTTGAAATATATATAAATATATATCTAACAAGATATATAAATAATTGGAAGCTTAAAGAAATTTAACGTGTCCAAAGGAATACACTAGAACCATTAATAGCAAATGTTTTTAGTGTTACCAAGCTATAAGATACATGATGTGGAATTTCAGAAAAGGAAGTTTGGAAGCAAAATACACAGAAGCATATATAATATGTTAAGGTTGTTTTTGTTTGCACATTTATGTTTGTTTACCAGTAAACATTTAAAAGTGGATATCATTAAGAAACATTGTCTTAATTTATTTGGGTTGCTATAGCAAAATGCCATAGACTGAGTAGTTTATAAACAACAGAAATGTATTTCTCACAGTTCTGCAGGCTGGATATCTTAAATGAGTGTGTCAGCATGGTTGGGTTTGGGTGAGGGCTCACTTTGTAGTTCACAGACAGCCCCAATCTCCTTGTATCCTCACACAGAAGAAAGAGTCCTTGATAGCTCTCTCGACTCTTTTATAAAGGCAATAATCGTATTTATGAGGGCTCCACCCCCAAAATAATCACCTACCAAAGGCCTCACCTCCTAATATCATCATGCTGGAGGTTAGAATCTCAACATATGAATTTTGGAAGGATGCAAACACTTAGTTCATTGCAAGCATTACATATAAAAATAAAGTGATCACATCAATGTTTCAGATAGAGAAGGTACCATCTGTGGAAGTAAAGGGTATGGGGACAAAACTGAAGAAACACCTATAAATATGGCAATTTTAATAAATGTTCAAGATAGTAAATGCCAAGTTGGCATCCATACAAAATTGCTGCAGAAAATAGCATTATAGATTTAAAAGGAATAATTATGAGTTGATAATAATTAGGAAATTGGAAGCTTCATGATGAAAATATCTAGAAAGTTGTTAGAAATACCCATTTCTTGCCAATGTGATCAATAAGCTAAATTAAAAATGTAGTTATGGGAGGGTTCAGCATAACATTTAATTCATTTAATTTAATTTCTAGGGGGAAAGTAATAAGAGGATAAAAACAGGATGGAATGGAATTCTTGGAGAAACTGTTTTCATAGATGAAATTTAGAGGAAAATTAAAGGGTTGACTCTGATCTGTTATGCAAAGTTTATAACAATTCAAACTCATTTCTCTGAGTAGGAAATTGAAGTGGGAGTTGTCCAAGGAAGATATTTTCAAATGTGGAGAAACAGAAATAGGAGGAATAATTTCATATGTGTGTTTTTTAAAATTTACCTTTTACTCGAATGACACAAATAAAACAAAAACAAATCAGTTTTTAAATGTTTTAAAGCAATATACAATGATATCAAGTACAATAGTTAAACATACAGCATTTTAGACTCAAATTGTCTGAATACAAATCTCAGATTCAACTGTATTAGTCTAGCTTCTCCAGGAAAATGATTAGCCTCTGTAAATCTTCGTTTTCCAAACTATAAAATGAAGATAATGATCACATTTATCCTATATAATTGACCTGAATATTAAATAAGGAAATGATGGAAAGGAAGTAGAATAAAATAAGTGCCCACAGTATTAGTTATTTTTATTTGTAATGTATAAAGTAAATCTATATAAATACCTGTTAGTAAACATTTTTGTATTGTATAAAATACTATTCTGAATGATTAAGTCTATAATCATTAAAAAATTTGAAGTTATTCTCCATTACCCAAGTCGGCCTCTAACTCTCAGCATTATATTCTATTTGGTATTTGTAACTGCACCACAAAGGGTTGAATTAACTTCCCATGTCACATACTTGGTGACTTGTCCTGACCCGCGGGATATTCAACACGGACCCTTGGGGGTGGGGGGGTGGGGAGTGGGAATTGGATGGGAAAAGAGACATGAGAAATGGAGACAAGACAGTATTCTGAGTCTCGTTTATTAGCCAGAAGGTCACAGCTTATATAGACAGCAAAAGGGAACAGCAGATAAGGAAGTATGCAGCAGATGTTTTCCGGGAAAGACCACAGGGCAAGTCTTTTCAGGAAATAGAAAATTCCCTAGCTATCTTTGGCAAGATAGCAACGTTATCTATGCCCACAGCGGTGCAAGTAGCAGAAGAGGGGGAAGTGGAAAAATACAGCAATTAAGGCCTTGAGGCCTAGAGGCTATGGTCAAGGCTCTATGGCTCCAGGTAGAAAGGCTCTTAGGCAGTAGCTGGGCTCCAAGGCTCCGGACAGTGACTAGAGAGAAGGACTTGAATTTAGTTCTTCTGATGCCATAGTCAATTCTTTACCCAACACATACAAGCAAACAGAGACACACAAACTCCTACCATATAGAAGTTCACGTGCACTTGCACTGTTTTGTTTCAAATTATTTTTGAGTTTTTCTTAGATTCACATATTCTCCCTTTATATCTCAACTTAAATGTCACCTCCGTGAACAAAATAAAATTTTCTCCAAAATCACAGTCCCTACTTATCCATTCATAGTACTTATCACAAGCTATACATTTTTACATCATCCTTTTTATTGTTTAATTTTTAACTCTTTCACTTTAACATATCCTTATAAAAGAAGGGATAAAGAATGCTGTGCCATTGCCTATATACAAATCCAGCACAGGGTGGACACAGTATATTTTGTTTCATGAATGAGTACAAAAGCATGAGGAAGAGGCGAAATTATCCTTGTGGTGGATTCATTTTGGTTCTCACTTATTCACTTGCCCCTATCTCCACTCCTTTACTCGTGATACTATATGTACCCTCCTAACGGGCAGAGTATATTTTCCACCTCATTTCTTCATGTGCAGCTTGTGACCTGCTTGGCCCATTAAAATGAGGCAGGTCTGACAGTGAGTCAATTATCAGCCCAGAACTTAGGAGATTTTGCAGTTTTTCACTGTCAAGAGAAAAATGTCTGCCGTCACCTTAAATCATTTTAAGGACATACATTTTAAGTCACAGTAGACTTGAAGATTTCAGCCTGAAAAACTGGAAATGTGGGACTACCAATAATTGAGTTGACAAATACTGTCAGAGAAGCAGGCTTTGGGGAGGAGTTCTGAAGCTCCAATTTGGAAATGTTATTATTAAGATGCCTATTGTATATCCAAATGAAAATGTGGAGTAGGTGGCAGGATATAGATGTGTTTGAAATTTTTGAGAAAGATCCTATCCCATGCCTTTCCAACTCTCCTAACAGTTCTTTTGCTTTTTTTTTTTTTTTTTTTTTTTTTTTTCTCCCTCTTGTTTACTAATGTCTGGGACACATTTAGTACCCAGGAGGCTTCTCTCATGATCATGGTGCAACTTCTCTATGTAACTCAAACTGATGGCATGCACCTACCTCATTGGCATCTCTGCCCAGGTCTCTCAAACCTACTTCACACAATAATTCTCCATGATCATGGCAACATATTCCTAAATCTCAGCTAGTAAACTCAGGTGATCTGACTCAATTAACAAGTTATTCTGGCCCCATTTTCTGAGGCTGTATTCTGTTTCCTCCACCTTTTCTCATTTACAAACAATTTTAGTTAATAACCCATTTCATTTGGAACTAAGACACAATACACTTGGAAATATGGATATTGGACTTGCCCCACTCCATATATTGAAGTCCTCAGTATAGGCCCTAGTTGAAAGTAGACTTAAGTTTGGAGGCAGGATAAAAAATAAACCCATTTCATTTGGAACTAAGACACAATACACTTGGAAATATGGATATTGGACTTGCCCCACTCCATATACTGAAGTCCTCAGTATAGGCCCTAGTTGAAAGTAGACTTAAGTTTGGAGGCAGGATAAAAAATACAAGAAAAAGAGTAGGATAAACAACCTATGTCTCAAGATTTTGTAAAATTTAAAAGGAGAAGATGTATAGAAATCAACAAGGAAATTGTTTATCACTATAGCTCTTTTCTCTCCTTTGCTTCTTGTGAATTTAGTTTTGCACCATTTTCTCAATTTGGATAGAGAAAATAATACCATTGCTACTTTGATCAATCTACACCAGCCCTGCCTTGAAAATAACCAGGCTTGATCCCAAGTAAAGAATGGACAGTATGTCACAATAAAATTTACTGTTTTTACAAGGGAAATAATCACAATTCTGGTGGGAACAGAGAAGAAGATGCTTCACATTTTGACTTGTGCAAATGGTAGTGTCTTTACAACATTTTAATCAATTATTTCATTGTTATTGTAAATAGAATAATGAATAATCTCATTCTGTACATTTCCTCTTCCAGCTAAAGAATTTATTTTTCTTTAGTTTCATTGTAAAGGTACTGGTGAACTTGAAGGTACAAGTGGGTTTGTTAGTGGAAGACTCTTTATTTCATTTGACACTTTCTTTGGACTCAAAAAAACATGCCTTCAGCCATGAAACTTATACTTTGAATTTTGATTAAAGCCCAAACCTGATAAAAAAAGGAAAAATCATAATGGAAAAAGTAAGAGCTTTAGGAACAGTTATGGAGACCCTGTGAACACCTGAGAGGGAAACTTTTTTCTATAGATGACTTTTATGTCTATGTTTATCGACACTTGAAAATTGTCATCAATTCAACACTTAATAATAGCAGGATGATTGTGTTTCCCACCATGAAGTAATTTATTTTTTAAACCAAACCACTCTTCCTTTCTTCTACCTTTGAAGGAATATTATAGAGAGGACACTCTTTCCCCCTACCCTGCCAATTCCAATCTTTGTTGACGTACTTTCAGCATATACAGAACTGTGAAAATATAGTTTAATGGGAAATGCATTTATACCTTTAAAAACAACAGAGTAAGAATTTTTGTCAGCTTATTTTTTATTTCTAAGACTTTTTTCAAAAGGAAACCAAACAATGTGGTTTTAAGATTTCAGGAAATTCCTCCTTGGAGAATAAAATACACATTTATAGATAGTGCTGCTTTATTTATTCATAGCTTACCCTAGTGCTTACATACTTGACTCAGAGCTTTTCTGTGATAAAAAATGTTTTACTTCTGGAAGAAATAACTTCTATAAAATAGATTATTCATAAAGTTTAGTCCTAGATTTTTTTCACTTATTTTTACAGTATGATATATATCTGGGTATTTTCTTCTATAAAACAAATACATTTCTAATTTTTGATTTTGGAAAAAGAAAAAAAGCTGTGTGATTGAAATAATTAGATGTTAGATATGCACTAATAAAGTTATATATTTGTATGTATACATATACAATTGATTGTCAGTTTATAAAATGAGGTATAATTTAAATATTAGAATTGTTATTACCTTTGAGACAAGATGAATTAGAAATCTTTAATTGATGCAAAGGATGTGCAATTATTACTAAAGGAAATATATTCATGTTAAAATTACTTGACATAGTCACTATTCTAGTGACTAGAATATTCAGTAGAAATATACATATTTACATAATAATGTTTATACATCTATAAGGCATAGCTGTGATATATATCATCCACGTACTCACAAGTAGGCTTTCTAACTCATTGTGCTAGTGAAAGTTATTTTAGAGTACAAACTCCTCTCTGTATCTTGAATAATTGACATCCCTGGGGCCCTGTCTTCAGTACTTGCATTGTTTTCAACACACAGTCAGCTCTAGGGACACCTCAATGGCTCCACAACATATTTCCTTAGTATGAAATACATCTGCGTGTGCAAATGCCAGAGATAGCACCTAATAACTGTTTAATACCATCACTCGCTCTTTTTTCCATTGCTCTCTGAAGCCCATTTCTGCATGGAAGCTGGGAGTTTTATTTAAATTCTGCTGATTAACTTTGTTCTTGGTCTATTTCCAACAAATTTGTTTCATTGTTCTTGTTTGTTTTGTTTTAACATTAATTGAATCAAAGTTTGTATATTACCTTTCATAATCCTGTCTTACTTGTAAGAGCTTTTGCATGAATAAATAGAATTGTATGACATATTAAAGTTTTCCAGGACTTCCAGAGCATGTATTGTGTTCAGGTCTTTATAAAAGTAGATAGATAGATAGACAGTGTAAAAGTATTTAGTTATTTCAATAATTTATAGGAAATATGGTGGTGAGAATTGTTACATAAATATCAAGCTAGGATTGTCATTTCAATCTAGGAAGTAGATAGATAGATAGACAGTGTAAAAGTATTTAGTTATTTCAATAATTTATAAGAAATATGGTGGTGAGAATTGTTACATAAATATCAAGCTAGGATTGTCATTTCAATCTAGGAGACTTCATCAAATTGCACTCTAATGAACAAAATTAACCAACTAACCACCTTAAGGAATAACAAATGGACTCACTTTATTTTAGGGAACAAAATTAATTATTATTTAGGTTTAAATATTGTGTTTGTAAAAAAAAATTGTATTTTGCACACATTAAATTCATTATTTTTAGTCATAATTCATACTTAAATTATAAATTTAAAAAATCCTGAGTTGCAGTAAGACCTATTTAATGACTTAGTGCACTGATTTTTCTTATAATCTCAGAAGATAATATTTATGAAGTAAAATGATACAAATAATTTTTGAAACATTTAATTGATATTGTTAGAGCTTTCAAAATATGATACACACATTACAGAGATATTTGTTCTTAAGCTCTACTTTTGAGCATTTTGCTTGAAATTTTGATATTGAACTAATTAAATCTTCACAAATTATCCCACTAAAATTCAACTGTCCATATGTTAAGGGAATGCGGGTGGGAGTAATATAACAAAATCTAAGGCAAGCTAGACTGGGGCCAAGTAGGCAAGATAATTAAATTCTACCCTAAGGGTTTAAATTTCAAGTTATATGCTCTAAGAAACTTGGGTTCCTTTTTGGATAGTCAAGTTGCATGATCAGATCTCTGCATTCTATATGTAAATGTGGATGCAATTTGCATAGAAACTTGCAATATATAGTCTAGCAAGAGAGAACTGAATGATGCTATCAAAGTGAAGAGATGTTCTAAAATGATGGCATTAAAAATTCAAGAAATCCACTTTTTTTGAATGATGCAAGAGCAATTCTCTGTTGTATTATAGAGCTTTTCTTGATTGACAGTAAAAGGAAAGCTTTAACATCTTTTTTTGATGTTTGCCAATACGACATGACACAGAAAATAAAAAAAACAAATAATAGAAAAGCATGCAAATAATTAAATAAAAGGAAGCTAATATATACTGAATACTATGTGACAGTTTAAGTACGTTGCATTTGTTGTCTCTTTTAATTGCAAAAAAAATAGTGAATAATATTATTGACTTTGTTTTAGAGATTAAATAAATTAAGTTGAAGATTATAAAAGGCAAGTCACTTATCAAAGGTACTCTCAGATGTGAATTGCAACATTCCTAGCTGGTCTTTCCTGCTTTCAAAGCCCATGCTCTGTCATTTTCTGCCTGCTAAACTGCCTTCCTATAATTTTAAATGGCCAAATGAGAGCAAAGGTCATGATTTTACTCCATGCCACTTAAAATTGAGTACTTCAAAGAAGAATGAAAATTGATTCTGCATGATTCACAAAATCAACATTTCCATGCTTTTACTTCAGTGTGTGTGTGTGTGTGTGTGTGTGATTTTTTTTTGGTCAAACTAGCCTTTTATCTTTGATGTTATCAGTTATACAGGTCCTGTTTTCTTTTGCCTTATCAACACTTAAAACATAATTATTTTAACTAAAATAAACTTATTAATACTCAGAACTGAGTATAAAATAATTAAATAAGTCAAGGTACTTTTGTAGCAAATCAAACCATAGTAGTGTATCTATTTCTGAAACAGAGAGGACAAAAGGATATAATATAGAATCAAAGATATGTACTTTGAAAGAGCACATACATCATACCCATTTTGGTATAAATAACAGGAAGTTAAGCTGCAAAAGTCCTCTTAGCTGATGGGGATATGGTAATCTAAAAATGGATTTGAAAACTTTAGGTTCATTCTCGGAACAATTCAGAATCACTTTACATCATTCAAAGTCACCTCATTTAGAGAAAACTAATCTCTCATTAATGCTAAAACAGATTATGTCACTAAAATCTCCTTAATTTAATTTGTTTTTCCATACATATCCATCTCTTTCCCTCTCCTCAGTTTCAAGGGTTGTAAATTATACAGAAATGTATTTTCTTTTGGAATAGTACTGTGGTCCAGAACAGCTTTTTGGGATTGGTTCTGGACTTCACAGTTCTAGCAGAGAGGCTCATAGGAGTTATACATGCAACTCTCTAGCATATTTAAAATACTGAAAATATCTTTACTGTACTCTTCAACCTTTTTTTTTTTTTTTTGACTTTGAGATTGACTTCTTTGCAGAGCTAAGAAATAGAGGTACAAAGTGAGAATTGACTTCCTTTAGCACCTGATTGCAGAAGCTTCTGGGCAGGCTCCTGGAGACATAGTTACCTTTTGTCTCAGTAAAGAAGGTTAACTATCATCTGTTTTGGCTTTTAGCAGCTTATTTTACAGATCTTTGTTATAATTCCAATTATTTTTTACCCTCCCCTTTTAATTCCCAGTTTCGCACCTGATTGCAGAAGCTTCTGGGCAGGCTCCTGGAGACATAGCTACCTTTTGTCTCAGTAAAGAAGGTTAACTATCATCTGTTTTGGCTTTTAGCAGCTCATTTTACAGATCTTTGTTATAATTCCAATTATTTTTTACCCTCCCCTTTTAATTCCCAGTTTCATCACTTATATACTTAAATATCTAAATAATGAGGTCATTATTTCAGAACAGTGTTATGCATTGAATAACATAATAAACTGTAAATTTTGTAAAATAATAGCTAGGATATCATATCATTTCTTATTAAATCCAAGATATATTTAATATTTATGAAATCAGGAATCATTTAACAACAGTGAAATAGTTTCACTTAAGTTCAAAGAAATAGCTACATGTTCAATATATGTTAGTGATCATTTCTATTTTCTATATGCTTTCAAACAAATTCATGTGAATTAGTGATATTAAAAATAAAGATTTCAGAAAAAAATATGTATAATGCAGAATAAGTGAAAAATTACAAAAGAAAACAGAATATGTACGACAAGAAAGTCCATTACAGAAATTTAAACTGGATAGGAGAAACAAAAAGAATAAAATTGGTTGGGAACAAAATCAGTGAGTTGAAAAAATTATATAACAGAACATATAGAAGTTTGTAAATGAAAATTGTTTTGAGAGAAGGTGAAAGATATGAAAAAAGGAAAAGAGAAAATGAATGGTGCCCCTGAAGAAGAGAATATTACAAATATAAAATAATTTATATTGAAAGAAATATTAAAAGAAAACATTCCTGAAAGACTTAATTAACGTTTGAAAGGTAACAATAAATTCTATTTAAAAAATTGATACACACCGTTAGGCAGATATGTTCTGTTATTAATAACTTAATTCTAAAGAAATACTATAGTACACATATATAGGGGGAAAAAAATAAATCACTATCATAGGTAGATTTTCCATGAAGTAAAGTGCTAGCTTCAGACTTCTCCAAAGTAGCGTTCAATGTCAAAGCAGACTAAGATAAAGTCTGTAGATTGGAATTTTCTTTATCTTATTTCAGGGTGCCCTAGAGGACCAAACCCAGGATTCCTAAGAAGAGCAGAGAAGAACAGTGAGATGAATCATGCTTATCTACTGTTAAGCAAGAGTTCAAATAGTAGCCAGTTAGAAACGCTGATGGACTAATTAGCTCAATTATTGGGACAGGAGTCGGGGGAGGAGTGCTGGCATATCACAGGAGTAGCATTAGGAAATTGTAATTACATATTGGAGAAAAATTTTCCAAACAAAATCTTGGAGGAAAAGTTCTATCAATCAATTAAACCAAGGCTTGCATTTGTCTTTTTTTTTTTTTTAATTTTAACATTTACTTGTACATTTTTGTGGCATAGTGTGTGTTGTATTAATACATGCACATCCTGCACAATGACACACTTGAGGTAGATAGCATAGTTTTGTACCTATTAGTCCACCATGTTTCCTCTCCCACCCTCCACCCCTACCTCTGGTAAGAATTATTTTACTCCGTACTTCTATGAGAACCAAGACCCATCTTTTTCTTTAGTTAGTTGGATTTTTAGGTTCCACATATGAGTGATGTTATGCAGTATTTGTCTTTTTGTGCCTAACTTCACTTAACATAATGGTTTCCAGTTCCATACATGTTTCTGCAAGTGATAGGATATCATTTTTTAAAAAATAGCTGAGTAGTATTCCATTGTGTGTGTGTATATATATATTTTTTATCCATTCATCCATCAATGGACATTTAGGTTGACTCCAGTTATTTTGAATACTTCTGTGATGAACATGGGAGTGCAGGTGCCTTTTTAATATATTGATTTCATTTCTTTTGGGTACATTCTAGTGGTGAGATAGCTGAGTCTTAAGGTAGATCTATTTTTAGTTCTCTGAGGAACATCCATACTGTTTTCCACAGTGGCTGTACCAATTCACACTCCCACCAGCAGTGTAGAAGAATTCCTTTTTCTTTTTTTTTTTTTTTTTTTTTTCCGTGTCCGGCAACGGATCGCAACCCTCAGTGTTGCCCCCATACCGGACCGGGGACCGGCAACGGGATCGCAACCCTCGGTGTTGCTTCCGCACCTCGCTCAGCCAGTGAGCGGGAACCGGTCTGTATGTGGGATCCGAACCCTCGGGCAGGAGCGCCGCCGCGCTTCCCAAGCGGCGCACTTATCCAGTGCGCCACCGGGCCGGCCCTAGAAGAATTCCTTTTGGTCTGCAACTTTGTCAGCACTTGTTATTTTTTGTCTTGTTAATAGCCATTCTAACTGTAGTGTAATGATATCTCACTGTGGTTTCAGTTTGCATTTCCCTGATGATTAGTGATGTTGAGCATTTTTTCATGTGCTTGTTGGCCATTTGTATGTCTTCTTTTGATAAATGCCTATTCAGGTCCTTTGCCTATTTTTTAATTGGGTTGTTTGTTTTTATGCTGTTGAGTTGTTAGAGTTCCTTATATATTCTGGATATTAGCTACTTGTCTGGTATGAAGTTTGCAAATACTTTTTCCCATTCCATAGGTTGCCTTTTCACAGAATTAGTCTCAACTGTAGGCAGACTTGACCTAATGAAGATATATAAAAGATTTCATCCAACAGCTGCTAAATATACATTTTTCACAGCAGGACATGGAACAGTCCCTAGAATAGACCACATATTAGGTCACAAAACAAGTCAAAACAGAATTAAAAGAAGTAAACTCCTATCAACTATATTTTCTGACCATGATAGAATAAAACTAGAAATCAACAAAAGGGACCCTAGAAACCATATAAATACACAGTAATTAAACAACATGCAACTAATCAATGAATGGGTCAAAGAAGAAATCAAGAAGGAAATTAAAAAATTCTTGCAGACAAATGAAAATTAAAATACAATGTACCAGAACCTATGAGATACAGCAAAAACACATCTACAAGGGAAGTTTATAGTAATAAATGCTTACAACAAAAAGTAAGAAAAACTTCAAATAAAGCACCTAACATTACACCAAAAGGAAGTGAAAAAAACAAACAAACAAAAAACAGAAAACAAAAGCCAAGAATAAACCAAACCCCAAATCAGAAGAAGGAAAGAAATAACAAAGATTAGAGCAGAAATAAATAAATGAGAAATTTAAAAAACAAAAAACAATACAAAAGATTGGTGAAACAGAGTTGGTGTTTTGAAAAGATAAACAAAAGCAATAAATTTTTAGATAGACTAATGAAGAAGGAAAAAGAAAAGACTCAAAGAAATAAAATGAAAAATAAAAAAGGACATATTATAACTGATACCCTGGAAATACAAAGGATCATTAAAGACTACTATGAACAACTACATGCAAACAAACTGGAAAACCTGGAAGACACAAATAAATTCCTCGACACACAATTTACCAAGATTGAATCATGAAGAACTAGAAAACCTGAACAGATCAATATTGAATAATTAGATTGAAGCAGTAATAAAAAGTCTTCCAATAAAGAAAAGCCCAGGACCAGATGGCTTTACTGCTAAATTCTACCAAACATTTAAAGAAGAACTAATATCAATTCTTCTCAAAGTCTTCCAAAAAACTGAAGAGCAGAGAGTGGGAAAATAATCCCAATCACAATAGCTGCAAAAAGTATGAAATACTTAGAAATAAATTTAACCAAGAAGGTGAAAGACCTCTACAATGAAAACTATAAAGCGTTGGTGAAAAAAACTGAAGAGGACACAATTAAATGGGCAGATATCCCATGCTGGTGGGTTGGAAGAATTAACATCATCAAAAGGTCCATATTACCCAAAGCAATATACACGTTCAATGTAATTCATACTGAAACGTCAGCAATTAGCAAAGATGGGTACAGAGATGAGAAATCAGGCTTTAAAGGCTTTGTTTGTGCAGGTGGCACCGAGGAGGCATGGGTACCAGACCTAACCTACATGCCATTTTGGGGGCAGGGCTTTTAAGCTGTTTCTGGGGCTGGGATGGTTTAACAGTCATGGGATTTATGGTTTCTCTTGCAAGGTCCCATGGCCCAGTTCCTGTTGTACTGACCCAGTGGTTTTCCAGCAAGTTCCTGCCCAATGGTTTTTCCATTGGGCTGGACTTCCTCTTGGTTAGGCTCTGCTTGTTACAAGCCTGAGCAACTCCATCTTGAGAACCTATCTCTGGGGCTAATACATACCAAAATCACAATGACATTTCTCATAGAAATAGAAAAAAAAATGTTTATAAAATTTGTATGGAACAACAAAAGACCCTGTATAGCAAAAGAAATCTTGAACAAATAGAACACAGTTGGAAGCATCAAACGTCCTGATTTCAAAATATACTATAAAGATATAGTAACCAAAACAGCATGGTTTTGGCATAAAAATAGACAAATAGACAAATTGAAAAGAATAGAGAGCCCAGAAATAAACACATGCACTTAACAGCCAATGGATTTTTTTACAAAGATGCCAAAAATACACAACGGGGAAAGGACAGTCTCTTCAATATTTGGTGCTGGGAAAACTAGATATCCACATGCAGAAGATTTAAACTAGAGCCCTTTTTATCATCATGCACACAAATCAACTCAAAACGGAATACAGACCTAAATTTAAGACCTAAAACTATGAAACTACTAGAAGAAAACATAGGGAAAACACTACACAAAATGGGAGTGGGCAGTGATTTCATGAACCAGATTAGAAATGCGCAGGCAACTAAAGCAAAAATACACAAATGGGACTACATCAAATTAAAAAGCTTCTGCACAGCAAGGGACACTATCAACAATGTGAAAAGGATTAATTTTCTGTCTGAATGATATGTCCTTTGCTGAAAGTGAAGTATTAAAGTTCCCAACTATTCTTGTATTGGAGTCTATTTCTCCCGTTAAGACTAATAGTTGTTTTATATAACTGGGTGCTCCAAAGTTGGTTGCATATATATTTAGAATTATTATATCCTGTTGTTGAATTTATCTCTTTATCATTACGTTATGAGCTTTCTTATATTTTCACTTACTGTGACTTTTAGTCTAATTTATCTGATATGAATAAAGCTACAGAAGAACAATGAGAAATTGTGCTTCTCTGCTATTAAGCAATAGTTAAATAACTTCTTATTAGAAACACAGATAGACTTAACAGTCCAATTATTCAGCCCAAGAGGGGGAGTAGCATTAGCAAATCACAGGAGTACAAATAAGAAAATATAATTATATATTAGAGAAAAACTTTCCAAACAAAATTCTGGAGTAATAAAGCTATCAATCAACTAAACCAAGGCATGTGATTTTCTAAACCTAAATGGAAAACCAATGGATCAATTCAAGTCCACTTATTAAAAAATCTAATCCAAGTACCTAAAGAGATTGATATGATCAATGTGATAAAATATCTCTAATGTCAGTTCAATTCTAAGGGCTTTATAATGCCAGGGAACATTGGACTCAACAATTTTTATCTTAGTTCATGTATTGATCAGATAGTAAAGGTTCTGAAACTTTAGAGAACTCAGCCTATAATGCTTCCATTAATAAAATAAACGTGCAACTCCATGCATAACTACTCAAACAAACCAAGTAGGAAGAACCACAAAGCAAACAAAAAGTGATTCAAAATAAAGATCTCAGAAATGAGGCCATTTCTAAAACACGGTCAGTGCTCAAACGAACTTTACATAGTGACAAAGAATTAGTACTTTAGATCCTTTTGTTTGTGTGTGTGTGTGTGTGTGTGTGTGTGTGTGTGTGTGTGTTATCACTTAGAATTAGAAGATTGAAGATTTGGAAAACTACAATTCTGGGCAAAATCCATCTTGCTACAATTTGTTTTCTTTAATTGAGAAATGACACCAAGCATAAATTTCTCCATTTTAAAATGTGAATTCGGTGATTTTTGTTGCATTTACAAAGTTGTGTAACCAGCAACAATATTTATTTCCAGAACATTCCTTCATCCATGTTTAACATAGATTAGTACTTCATTCTTTTTATGGATGAATAATATTCCATTGTGTGGAAATGCAATATTTTGTTTATTTATTAAACAACTGATGGGCATTTGCTTATATACACATTTTAGCTACCATAAATGATACATCTCTAAACATCAATGTTCAAGACAGTTGTGTAGACACACATTCTCAATGCTATTGAACATATACCAGTGATTGAAAAGGCTGGGTTTTGTTTTTAAAATGTTTAACATTGTGCATAACTGGGAAAATATGTTCCAAAGAATCTACATCATTTTACATTCACACCAAAAAGGTATGATGGTTCCAGTTTCTACACAACCTTGACAACAATCAGTGTTCCTGCTTTTTTAAAAATTATTATTATTATTAACTATAGCCAAACTAGTTGGAGAGCGAGGGCTGGGACTGGAGCTCACTTACAGACACCTCAAGCCTGCTGTCCAGACTGGGTCACAAACCCTTCACACATGGGTCTAAAAACTAGGTAACCAGAAAAAAAGGTCCTTGGAGCCTTGTTTGAAGAAAGAGTAGTCTTTATTCAGCACACACATGTCTCAGAGCTAGGCAGTCCAAAGAGAAACTCAGAAACTCAACTGCTACTGACAAAGTCCAAAGAAAAACCTGAGCAGCTGCCTTCCAGTTAAACATGCTCTATTTCTAGACATGAGCTCTCTGCCAGCAAGCTACTGCTTCACAAACTCTAAAGAACACACAATAATAGCCACAAAGCTAAAAAGATACATTGGTACACATGCACTAACTCGACCCACACACAACTTGTTTACAAAGAATTTTGTGCGCCACCCCCAACCAGACCTGAGGCAAGGGGGCCTGACTAAACTACTCTATTTTCCCACACTAGTGGTCTCATATTGTGGATTTGATTTACATTTCTCTAGTGACTAAGAGGTTGAGCATGTTTTCATTTTCTTATTAAGCATTTTTATACATTCTTTGGAAAACTATTCAAATATGTTGCATATTTTTATTGGGGTGTCTTTCAATTGTTTTAAAAGTTTTTTTTATATATTCAAAATTTTAGACCCTTATCTGATAAGTGATTTGCAAATTTTTTTCCCATTTTGTGAGTTGTTTTGGCACATTCCAGAAGATTCCTTAAAGTACAAAATTTTAAAATTTGGTGAAGTCCAATTAATGTATTTTTTTTCTTTTGTGGCTTCTACCTTTGACGTTATATCTAAGAAACCATTGCATAATCCAGGATCACAAAGATTTAGATCCATATTATTTTCTATGAGTTTTTTATTTTAATCTCTTTTACATTTGACTCATTGATCTATTTTTTTTTTTTTTTGCACATAAAGTGAGGTATGATGTCCCACTTCATCCCATCACATGTGGATATATAGTTGTCTCAGCACCATTTGTTGAAAACTTTATTTTTCTCATTAAAATCTGATACCCTTGTCAAAAAAACGATTGCCCATAGGATTAGGTTTATCTTTTGATTCTCACATCTATTCCACTGGTTAATTCTTCTATTCTTATGCCAGTATCGCATTCTTTTGATTAGTGTAGATTTATAATGTGATAAAACCAAAAAGTGTGAGTTCTCTAACTATTTTCCTATTTCTCAAGATTGGGTTTTGCTATTCTTACTCCCATGCATTTCCAAATTAATTTTAGGATCAGTCCTTAATTTTTGGAAAGAAGTCATCTGGATTTTGATAGGGATTGTGTAGAATTTGTATATCATTTTGGGAAGTACGATCATCTTTGTAGTTTTTGTACAATTCTTGCTCTTATTTGTTAAAAAGATCTTTAGATATTTTATTTTTTTGGATGTTATTGTAAGCAGAATTGTTTTCTTAGTTTTGTTTTGGGATTGTTAATTACCAGTATATAAAAATACAATTGATTTGTGTACATCAACCTTTTACCGTGCAACTTTACTGAACTCTTTATTAACTGTAACAATATTTTTATTCTTTATTCCTTATGATTTTTATATACAAGATCATGTCATCATCAATACAGACAATTTTACCTCATGCATTTTATTCAACATGTTTTTTATTTTGTGGCCTTATTAGCCTAGTTAGAACTTCCAATACAATGTTAAACAGAAGTGGCAAGAACATATATAATTATCTTGTTTCTGATCTTTAGTAGAAAGTTTTCAGTTGTTCAGTATTAAGTATAATAATATTTGTCAGTTTTTCATGAATGCCAATTTTTTGGATGATGATTTTCTCTTCTATGAGATATTTTCTACTCTGATACGTGCTTTTTAATCACAAAAGTGTGTTGGATTTTGTCAAGTGCTATTTTTGTGTCTACTGAGATAACTATGGAGCTTTTTTCTTCTTTGTCTACAAGATTGTTTTTGTTTGTTTGCTTATTTCATTTTGTATTTTGTATGTTGAACGAACCTTACTTCCTGGAATAAATTACACTTGGCCATGCTATATAACTCTTTCTATATGCTGCTGGACTCAGATACTTAACATTTTGTTGAGAATTTTTGTGTCAATAGTCATAAAGAATATCGCTGTTCTTTCCTTGTAACATCTATCTACTTTCAGTAATAGGGTTCAACTAGTCTCAAAAAAA
>NW_007730009.1:121668-122834 GCF_000696425.1 Galeopterus variegatus
GAGTTCAGTTTGTTGTGTTTTCATTTTCATTCATCTCTAAGTATTTTTTAATTCCCTTTGTAATTTACTTCTATTTTTTTTTTTTTTTAATCTAATTTTAGTCTTTTCAGGTAGGGAAGAATGATCCGTATGGTTTCAATCTTTTTTAAATTTGATGAGTCTTGTTTTATGGCCTAATTACACATAGCCTATTTTTTAGAATGTTGTACATTCTGCTGCTGTTGTTGAAGTTCTCTACATGTGTCTCATATCCAGTTGGATTATAGTATTGTTTAAGTCTTCTGTTTTCATCTTGACATTCTGCCTCGCTGTTCTATCCATTGTTGAAACTGAGGTATTAAAGTCTCCAATAATTATTGTTGAGTTGTCTATTTCTCCCTATAATTCTATTAGTTTCTGTCTCAATAATTTTGAGACTTTGTTCTTAGATGAATATATGTCTATAAATGTGATATTTCCTAATGGATTTTAACTTTTATTACTATATTTTGTTATCATTTTATTATTATGCAGTACGTTATATCTTTTACTATTATCCTTCTGTCTCTAGTAACATTTGTTATTCTAAAGTCTATTTTGTCTGATATTACTATAGCCACCCCAGCTCTCTTTTGGCTATAGTTTGCATAGTATATATCTTCTATACTTTTACTTTCAACCTATTTATAACTCTGAATCTAAAGTGCATCTGTTATAGATAGTAAATTATAGTCACTATTACAATCCCCAACTTTTAATAAGAATTTTAAACTATTTATAGTTGATACAATTTCCTATAAAATTTATGTATGTGATTTTTCAATTTCTTTGTTATACATCTTATGCCATTTTTTTTACTTCTATTTTTCATTATTGCCTTAATGGTGTTCTTGATGCTAAATGTTATTCCTCATATCACTGTGCCACTGTTTCACTGTTTTTATTCATATTTCTTTCTGTTCCTCAGACAGGTTCATCTCAATTTGTTTATGGTTAAGTTTGCTAAATCATTCTTGCCAATTCAGATCAGTTGTTGAGTAACTCTAGTTTTCAAAAATTTATCTTAGCATTGTTCTTTTAACTCCAAAATTCAAATTTGGCTCCTTATTATAATCTCTTTATTTATATTTCTTATTTGGTAGGACATTTTTCTCATATTTCTTTTTGTCATTTAGCCATTTTTTTTT
>NW_007730009.1:124095-129773 GCF_000696425.1 Galeopterus variegatus
AGGAATAGGTCAAGTTAATGCACCACGATGCTCATTGTTCTTATTACAATTCAGCCATTTTCTTGAATAAATGTCCTCTGGATTGCTGCAAGCTTTTGTGTAATATCCAGAATTCTAAAAATAGTTGATTTTCATACTTTTTGCCACCTTTCTTGTTCCTTTCATGGAGGATAAGATTTTTTTTAGAGGTCTTGACTATTTTCATTACGTAAACAAGTACTCATATTTTTTAAATGAGTATTTGTTGGTGATTCCTAAGAGTCTAGGGATAGGTTTTATTGGAGTATTTAAAAAATTAATCTTTAGGAAATATACTCAAGTTTGAAAATTATGAGCCCATTTTACTTCCCATATTTAAAAGTTTAATTTTATTATTTGAACAACCTTAGCAGAAGGGTTTATAATTCAAATATTCTATGAAAATGATTTAAAATTTTAATGGCAAGAATGTGACAAAAAATGGATGTCAAGTAAAATTTCACACTAACATTTATTAACACCATCATTTAAATTATTTTCAACATAGATAGAAAACAAATGAAAACTGGAAAATATTTTCCTCCATTCTTGTTTCTTCTTTTTCTGTTCATTGGCATCAGAGAGTCATAATATCTCCATGGCTTTCAGGAATGTGTGGGTCTTAGTCTGGACTATGTCTTTGTTTAGCTTCCAAGATGAATTACTCAAATTCAGTGTCTATAGCTTTTTCAGAGTTTCAGTAAATATAGAAGAGTAGGACACATAGTTTTTAAACTCTATGTCACTCATGAGGTTTCAGTTTTTATCCATTATTTGTATCTGATATCAACAGTACCAAGATGATGTATCATACAAAGTAGATCAAAAATAAAAAACTCATTATTAATTTTGAAGGATATAATTTTTTAGGTGTTTTTCTTGGTGCTTGCATATAGGAATGGACAACAAAGACCACAATCTTTCAGTTATAGATACTGTATTCTCTTGGTGGAGAAAGAAGGCAACTAAACAAGTGAAGAGGTAATGTGGAATGAAAAGGGTGGGATGATATAACCATAAATGAATAGAAAACTAATTTGGAAGAGGGAAGGGGGTGGTATTCTAAATCAATATCAAATCATTAAATGATTTTAAATAGAAAAGCCATGAGATCTATTTTATATTTGTAAAAGATGGCTGTGGTGCTGTGTGGCAAAACAGTTTTTGTGGGAAAAAATGGAAAAAGGAAGATCAGTGAAAACACTATTTCAGTAATTCTTTAGAGAAATGTTGGCTTGGACCAAGAGGTGGTACTAAAGATGGAGACAAGCTGATGGGTAATGGATGCATTTTGGATGTGTGTTGCTTTGCGTTGCCCCCCCCCCCCATGGATTTGTCACCCTACTTCCCCTGGGTGACAGAGATGCAAAGGATTACTCAACACCCATCTCTTCTGAGCAGTGAGAGGCCCTAAAGTGGTTAATCTCCCACCAGAACCCTCAAGAGAGAGGCATTCCTTCCTTGGGAAATTAATGCCAAATTGGGGTTCTCTTCCTGCATTTATTTTCCAGACCAGGAAGTTACAGGAAGAGAACAAAGGTGGGGTTATAGTTTAACAGTATAGGCTGGTAACTTTCAGTGAAACAAGCTGGATGACAGTCCAGTAAAGCAATTAAGTGATCTTATCAACACAAGCTTGATTTTAGCAAACATTCCTTCTTAATAGCAATTTCTCAGTATCTTTACATAACAATCAGTAACTAGTCTGTCTTTAAGCCAGCAACCTGCTGTGCCACAATTCTTATCTTGCAACAAAGATTCACTAGCCTAGGGGAAATTTCCTGTCCCTGCAAGGTCAATATTTGAAACTGCAAGGCTTTGGAAAACCAGGCNTTAGCAAACATTCCTTCTTAATAGCAATTTCTCAGTATCTTTACATAACAATCAGTAACTATTCTGTCTTTAAGCCAGCAACCTGCTGTGCCACAATTCTTATCTTGCAACAAAGATTCACTAGCCTAGCGGAAATTTCCTGTCCCTGCAAGGTCAATACTTGAAACTGCAAGGCTTTGGAAAACCAGGCCCTGTGAAATACATATGCTTTTTAGTATATTCCACAGATGTGGAATCAATACAACTTGCTGGTGTACTAGTTATTAGGATGCTGGAAAGAATGAAAAGGAGTTTTGCTCTGAGGGTTTATGTTTGTTTTGTTTTTTTCCTCACCTCAAGCTACTCAGTGCATGGTAGTAAAATTTACATTGGTGTAACTGGAAGGCATATAGATTGGTGGAGAGGTAAATAGTTTTATTTTTTCCAAAGCAAGCTGAGGATGCCTAGTAAACATCAATGAGGAAAGTCAATTGCATAGTTGTGATCTGGACTTCAGGGTAGAGGCATTGCTGTTGTTAACTAGTGTTTCCTTAACTCACATATTTTATATTACAGAATGTGATCCCTCCATATTATTTCAGATTTATTAATATTTACTTTTATGGAGTTTTTATTTAAATGCACCTGCTTTCTGATTTGATAGTCCAAATTCTTTATGAAACCAGCAATTTGATTTGACATGTTTGACAACAGCAATATTTCTCCTTGATTTTATCATTTATTATACATTCACTTATCATGCATTTTAAGTATAACTAAACAAATAGGAAATTTTTTAAATAAAAAATCAAAAAATATCCAGCCAAATTATTACTTACTAGATTACTTTATGAAGTTGATGTTGTAGGCATTAACCAAATAACTTTTAGAAATTTTATTTCAAAGTTATTTTTCTAACTACTGTATTTGCTATGATAGATTTTTAAAATTAATTTATGGTATTTATCAAACTTTATGGTTAAGACAATTTTAATTAAACATTATTGAGAATTTAAATTTTTAAATGGGCTATATTTATCAATATTTACCATGTTAGAAAGTAAAATGATTTTACAAAATACTTACATGTTAGTTTAACAATAATAGATTAATTAAATGTTACTATAAATGGCATATGTACATAAAAATGTATTTTTAATATACATAGTAATGAAATGAATGAAATCATTTTTCTTTTTTACAATGTCTGACAATATAAAACAACTAGATAATCAAATTTACTCCATTTTAATGTTTTGTGATGTCCCAAATCATGTAGCCTCTGGAAACCTTACTTTTTCTCTTAAAAGAATGACAGTGTAAAAAGTAAATAATGTCTCAGTGTCATTATGCAAATAATTTTGAACTTGGAGAGCCCTCAATATCCCTAAACTACTTTTGAGACCTCTGACATAGCAATGAAAATTCTTTACTTGCTTTATTTCTTCGTTTCTTACTTTATTTATTCCTCTTTCTTTACCCCTATTTTTAATTTTAACTCAGTTCAGCTTTGAAGCCTCACACTTCCTGGAAGTGATCCCATTGTCTGAGGGCAAACTTCCTAAACCTTCCTATGAGCCTCGCTAGAACGGACAAAAATGTTGGAGATTCATCTTCTGTGGTTGTTGAACTCAAGGAGAGTTTTTTGGACCACCCAGAGACTTACTACATAGAGGTGAATTTTAGGAAGGATACTGACTTCTAGTGTGTGTGTGTGTGTGTGTGTGTGTGTGTGTGTGTGTGTGTGTGTGTGTGTGTGTGTGAGAGAGAGAACAACTTTGTGTGCTGTGTGTGTCTGAATCCTACATTAACTGCATATTTTCAAAAAGTGGAAAATGCCCATACCATTATTATAATAATTTAATGATTTAAATGGTAGTCAAGTGAGAAGAAAGACTTACAACTGCTTGTATACAATGAAATGCTTGTAGTAGTTATTCCTGATCCATGACCACTAACTAGAATTTCTCATAAAAGAGATATGAGTAAGAGAATTTCAACAGCAAGCAAAACATGCAGTATATTGAGAATTACTTTAGAAACTGCACAGCCTTCAGATCACATGGAAGGAGTCAAGACATGCACAGTAGTACCTACCTCAACAAAAGCCCAGCATTCATGAATTTAGTGCTGTGAAATGCAGATTTTCTCATTCCTTACATGACTCATTTTACTTGTTTCCTTTTTCTGACAATGATTCTTTTTCACCTCTTCTTTCTTTCTCTCATCTACATACACAATAATTAAAAATACTTATTCGTCAAATGAAGTATTGGACACTACTCTTTGCCCATTCCCTGCCCCCTAGTACAGGAAGCCCNACTACTTGTATGACCCTGGGAAAATTGTTCAACTTCTATAAACCTTCATTATCTCATCTATAAAATAGTAAGTTTAAGGTATTTTCCATGATAATGTGATATATACATAATGCCTATAAGAAATAAATATTTCCAGGTTTATTTGCTACATAGCTGGAACTCTTGCTGGGATTAAAACTCTCCCTTCAAATTCAGGTCGACTGAGAAGAGAAGTTTTATTGTCATGGCAGGTTGTAGGGTTGGAGAAAAAAATCCTTGGTTGTCTAAAAACTGACAATTTATCTTCCTTCTTAATTTGATATAATATTCTCTTACTTCTCTTGATATGTTTTCACAACTAATGCTTTCCCTAGTATGCAGAAAATTTACTAACAAATCACTGTCATGAACTGTTCAACTTCCATACTTCTACCAATACCATCCAATTTCTGCTTCTTCCTAATCCACTCTGACTCATCTTGGGAGATTTTTCTGTCTGTTACAATAATCCTAAGGCTAGACTCATAGAGCGGATAATTCTTTCTATGCCATTTTTGCTCATATCTCTAAAGCAGTTCTCAAAAAAAAAAAAATGCTGCATTACATTCATTCCACAGTGATACGTACTCATAATTGTATGTATGCATGCATGAAATTTGTTTCCTATTACAATGTTCCAATGAATAGCCAAGTATACATTTCATTGTTCACAGTAGTCAAAATATCTATTGATTATATTCCCAGGAGTGGTTTACATAAAATGTAGATACTCAAATTTTTAATTTTTTACTAACTTTACCTTTTACAGGGCTTTCTAGAGTACTTGTAGTATTTACATTCCCACTTTCAATGTAAATTATGCACTACTTTGAAAATCTCAGTAGTTTCTTAGTAAATTCCAGTTAAAATCTGGCAGAAATAATTTTTTGAATAAAGATGTGATAATTTAGATATGGTGGAGTGAAGTAATGCGAGGTCTTTCATGTCAAGATTAGAAATTTAGATTTTGCCCATTAGGTATCTTACATATATAAATTTTTCAGGGGACATATTGTTTTGTAAAGTTGATATACAATGAAAATCAAAAAGACACATGTAAAAGTTGNTAATTTGTTAAGTTTATATTTTTGGAAAGATTTGTGTTATCTTTTTTTATTAATTTTTGCTGGACCATGTGAGAATGAGTTGCAGACTTTACCTCTATACACTGATGTTTTAAAAAAATAAATTATATATAAGATGTAGTGAAATCACATATATCAGACTCAAGAACTTCATCAAACACTAATCTTTCCTCAGATATCCTTCTGAAAAAGTAAGGTACATCTCATTAACTCATAGAAAAGACTTGATGTGTGTAGAAAGTTACAAGCAAGGAGAGCACTGTCACTAGATTCTTCTTTAGGCATCTTGATGAGATCAAACCCTTTTGATGAAATCCCCTCCTGTCTTTTCCTCTAATTTGCTATTACTTCATCTGTCTGCCACTTCATTATCTGTTATTGAAACCCCAAAACAACATCATTATTTTAAACATGAGTGACATAA
>NW_007730009.1:131564-134124 GCF_000696425.1 Galeopterus variegatus
GGGACATATTGTTTTGTAAAGTTGATATACAATGAAAATCAAAAAGACACATGTAAAAGTTGCTTTTTTTTTTTGTTGTTTGTTTTGTTTTGAAAAATATAGTTACTAAAATCCACAGAGGAAATTAAAATAACTTGGGCAAAAGTGGGATTGTTCAATAAACATGTGTTGAATACGAAGGTTCAGGCAGACTTGGAGCTGGTGATAGTGAAAATGACTAATATTGAGGGCTGATATTTATTAATATCTACCACAAATCAGTGCTATTAATTGGTTTTATATGGTTCTTCATTTTTAATATATTATTACTTCAGATAAGGAAACTGAGGCTCAGATATGCAATGCAGAAAAAAGAAAGGAAGGGATAAAAAGTTCTCCAGAAGAGTGTCTATATGGTAAACAGCAGATAAACGCTGTTGCCATTGATAGGGATGAAGATTTGGAGAAGAGGTTCAAGTTTGGATATATTGAATTTAGTTTCTGAGAGTATACGTTTTGTTGGTTATCAGAACATCTATTCAATTTCACATTGAATGTGTTCCCCTAAAGGATTTAGATATAGTTTTTCAGTCTTGAGCATTCTTACTGGAGCAGAAGTAGAATTACATTTACTTTGAGAAAGATTATCCTCAGTTCACTGTTTCTTATCAAAATGTAACAACAATCAAACTAGAAAGCAGAGTAGGCAAAGAAATGAAGTAATGGTAGATGGATAAAATCTTTAAAAATTATTTCATATTTAAATGTATAGAATTATGCCCTCAAAAATGATAGTTACTGCAGTTTTCCTTCACTTTTTAAAAAAATTGATATTCTTAATTTCAATTCAAAAAGCTGACTTTCAGAAAACCGTGTCTCTATATATTATGTCTGTAACTGGTACTACTTTCTCCACACTGTTAACTTTTTAAAGCCAAAATGTTATTTTCTAGGATCATTAATAATACGACATATTTGAATTGTTAAGTTCACTTAGCATGACAAATTCATAAAAACTGAAACCTGGGGTAATCTACTAAAGCATATTGTTCTTTATATGCCTGATATATATATATACCTATATATATATATCAAATACATATAATTGAATATCAAAGGTTTACATCCCAATTCTGCCATCCATTTTATTAAGATTAATCCTTGGCACAGAAACTTCATCTATATATTTCTACTTGTTGGAAGAGAAGAATGTATGACTTTTTCAGTTTTTATTTGACTCGTATTTTTACTGGATAATTATATATTTTCTACATGTAACTGTATGTGGATATATGTAGACATTCTGAAACTTGACACACTAACATTTTAAATTTCATTTTAGCTCTTTCATTCAAAATAATGGTTTCTCATTATACAAAAATTAACCATATAATTTGATATTTTTTTATCCTGCCATTTGACATATTTATTGGGTCTATGCTGTGTTGCTTTGCATTGCTTCACCCTTGCTTCACGGATTTGTCACCCCACTCTCCCGGGTGATGGAGATGCAAAGAATTACTCAAAGCCCATCTCTTCTGAGCAGTGAGAGGCCCCTAAGTGGTTAATCTCCCTTTGGGATGCTCAAGCTAGAGGGATTCCTTCCTTGGGAAATTAACGCCAAATTGGGGTTCTCCTCCTGCATTTATTCTCCAGACCAGGAAGTTATAGGAAGAGACATAGGGATTATAGTTTAACATTATAGGCTGGTAACTTTCAGTGAAACAAGACAGATGACATTCCAGTAAGGCAATTAAGTGGTCCTATCAACAACAGTTTGATCTTAGCAAACATTCCTTCTTAATAGCAATTCCCAATGTCTTTACATATCAATCAGTAACTAGTCTGTCTTTGAGCCAGCAACTTGCTATGCCACAATCCTTATCTTGCAACAGAGACTTATAGCCTGAGGAAAATTTCCTGTCCTTGCAAGGTCAATATTTGAAACTGTAAGGCTTTGGAAAACCAGGCCCTGTGAAGTACATATGCCTTTTAGTATATTCCCCATCTCCCCCGTTTTATTTATTTAAAAGAAAAACAAAACTATAGATCAGATTGGCACAGTTAAGATAAAAAGTATTTTGTTAAAGCAAAGTTAGTATCAATTAGCATGGCAAGTCTTTTTAATTTACTTCAGGTGAGGACTGGTGATGTCATCGTTTCTCAGGGCGGCTGCAGAGGCATCACTCCAGGTGCTGTGAATTACCAATTGTTGAAACTCCATAAACTAGTTGCTTCTGAGTTCAGAGAGTTTGTTATTATTAGTTCACCTGTCCAGGACATTATTGGTTTCAAAGCACCTAGTCTTTTGTTAAATCTTTGATCAATTACAAGTCTTTGTTTAAGAATAGGATGTCTCACCCAAGTTACAAAAACCCTCTTTAAGGCCAGGAAAATTTAGAGAACTGCTTTTGTAGAGAAGGCTTATTTCCCCCTTTAGGATCAAGGCATTCCTCATAAAAGCATTGATGATCAATATCTAGATTGAAAAGGTCTTACTTGCGGTTGAATAAATTTCTAGGTGTTGGGAAGGCTCTTTCCCAGGTGGTGATTGAAAGAAGCATCTTGGCTCACTTTCTTT
>NW_007730009.1:135311-136553 GCF_000696425.1 Galeopterus variegatus
CTTGGCTCACTTTCTTTCAGTGATCTGTCCCATGTTGCGAGGAAGACTTTTTCCCAGGTTGTGTTTTGTCCCATGTCAGGGGGAAAGATGAACAGCAGGATGAAGCAGTTTAGGCCAAATTTACAGAAAAGAGATCAGCAACTTGGAAATGAGACATGCTATCTTGTATCCAAAGTTTTAAATTATATCCTGTTATAAAGAGNGAGAGTTTTCTTACATTTGGAAAAACATTAGGAGAACTAGCAGAGTTTTAAAATAGGGAAATTGTAAAAACCCATAATACTTTTTAATTAGTTTAGCAATTAACTTTTGTTGTTTTGACCTTAGTGAATGATTCCACAAACCTATCAGTTTCTTCATTATAATTTTGGAACTTCAGTTTAAAGCTATGAACTTAAAGCTTGTCGGAAGCTGTACCTATCAGAATTTTTTCATGAAGTATTTGAAGACACAACATTTTGAAATTATTATTAAACCAAGATTATGACTGGTAGCATTTATATCAAGATACAGATATTTAAAAACCTTACAAGATTTTGGAACACATATCCATAACACCTTCAGTATTGACAATGCTTTCCCANTCCTTTAAGAAGATAACATAAAATTCTACCATAGAATTTTGTGAAGAAATATGTAGATGAGGCTAGAAGAGAATTTAGAAGTCTATTTAAGACAACTAAGTGGATGCCAGAAAATTTGAGACCATTTAGTTAAATAGGTAAATGTTAGTCTAGTTTTTGTTTCTCAAATGGCTTACTGAGCTCAAGGGCTGAGCCACCAATCAGAGATGAAACCATTTGACTCTTGAGGTTTTGAGGAAAAGAATAGTAGATCCAAAAGGGGTCTGATTGGCACCATGGCTGCTTTTCTTCATAAAACTCCAGAGTCTTCAGAGAAAAGAGGAGCAGATGCAGTCAAGAAAAGAACTACTGCTTTTAAGAGAGGAGAGAAGCATTGTGCAAATAAGAAAGAAAAACATGCTCAAACGTTACCAACACTGTAAAGAAACATTAACTTCTTTTACTTTAGATTGTCCAATTTAAAGTTTTCTTAGTCACTGGCAAAGATTAAGTTTTATCTTGATTTAAAGTTCTGTCACTGGCAAAGATTAAGTTTTATCCTTTTTGGTGACATAACATGTCTTAGTTTTTGTTAAGGTCATGGATAGTTCTCAGAGCGACTTGACATAGATTCCTAGTTGTTAGGTGGGAATCCTTAATGAGACCCATTGCATAAATA
>NW_007730009.1:137675-138236 GCF_000696425.1 Galeopterus variegatus
TCCTTTACTGAGATGCATTTCCCTTATTAGGGACTCCCTTGCTGGGATGAACAGATGTCCTGTTCCTCTCTAATGCTTGGCAGGCCAGTCTCTTATTCGTGGAGAATGTCCTCACACAGGGCACCATTTTGTTGCTTTGTGTTGCTTCACCCCCCACGGTTTTGTCACCGCACTTCTCCTGGGTGACAGAGATGCAAAGGATTACTCAAAGCCTATCTCTTCTGAGCAGTGAGAGGCCCTGAAGTGGTTAATCTCCTGCAGGAACCCTCAAGTGAGAGGGATTCCTTCCTTGGGAAATTAATGCTGAATTGGGGTTCTCTTCCTGCATTTATTCTCCAGACCAGGAAGTTACAGGAAGAGATGTAGGTGGGGTTATATTTTAACAGTATAGGCTGGTAACTTTCAGTGAAACAAGCCAAATTACATTCCAGTAAGGCTATCAACAAAAGCTTTCATCTTAACAAACATTCCTTATTATAGCAATTTCTCAGTATCTTTATGTAACAATCAGTAACTAGTCTGTCTTTGAGCCAGCAACCTGCTGTGCCACAATCCTTATCT
>NW_007730009.1:138429-139473 GCF_000696425.1 Galeopterus variegatus
GCAGCAGGAGGAATGTGGATGGAAGGCAGCTGGATGCCATAATAGACGAAGGCTGACTGTCCCAACCATCACACAAGATATTTACGTTAGTCATAGAAAAGAAGCTATAAAAATTGCTTGAAAACCAGATTCTAAAATATATTATTATTTGATAGCATTTATTTGTAATATTTATGTCATCAATATAGGAGACAGATTAAATATCGGTGGTTAATGTCATGTAAACTAGTACATGGGACAGACTCCTTTGAAAGAGGGAGTGGAGAGAGGTGTGTTAAGTGGTACTGTGATGGAAAACCATACTCAGAGGCTAAAAGAATCTTATGGCCAGCATGAGGTGGAAAAGAAAACTGTCCCTTTGAAAATGAAAGGAATTTGATTTTACTCTGAACTCTCTCGAGGCTGCTAAGCATATGCAAGGATTCTTGTTACATAAACCAGAATTTGTTTTTATTTATATGATTATTAAGTAAACAAATATTCATACAGGCAATTTGGACTGAAGGGGGGAGAACTGAAATATGTATCAGATTTTGAGAATAGATATAAGTGCTATTACTTAGTAAGTGAATGATAAATCATAAATAGTAAATAACTGCTTCATTAGTTTTCTGTTAGTTTAATCTTTTAATAAATAGAGTGTTATTTTGTTGTTGTTTTGGTTTTGTGGACTTTTTTTTGGGGGGGGGAGTAAAGAAAAGATAGTGGAGAAGTCAAATTGATGCTTGAGAGAATCTTTCCCCTAATATGACAAAAGCACATGGAGGGATGCAAACTGTATTTAAAACAAACTTGTCTTTTATTTCCTATGTATTTCCTGGTAGAAATAGATGTATTGTACAACAAGAAATACTGACTGAGAGCCAGGAGTCCTGGGTTTGAATTCAGACTCAATCACTGATGTTATGTCATTAACATTCAGTTCTCATAACTGTGATTTACCTAGGAAATCTGGATTAAATCAGTTTTGTTTGTTTTATTAATCTCACAATTTGAGGGCTATTTACATTCTGATAGTGTTTCAGAAAACTGAAAAGGGTTTGA
>NW_007730009.1:140480-142513 GCF_000696425.1 Galeopterus variegatus
TGTAAAATAGCACCATATTGATAGTTTCCAGATCCTACCTACTTATTAAAGTCAGTCCTAATGTTAAGATGAAGCATCGATCATAAGCTATCAGAGGCAGTTTCAGGCAGTTGGAAACCATTTTCAGGGATGTATTTAATACAAATCATTCCCGTTCAATCTAATAATGCAATTATTATTTTCTAAGCACTCCTTATTGGTAAATAGCCAAGTAATTTTCCCATTATGACACTAAGAAAAAGTGAATACTACTAAGGTTTTATTGTTAAGTTTTATTATTAAGTCTTTATTATTAAGTCTTTTATATTGAAAAAAAAATACATAAAAGTCTAGAGAATGTTTCCAACAACTATGAAGCCACCATTCCATCCTGCATTAACTCATAATGTTTCTATATTTCCTTCAAACATTAACAAAGTAATCTTCACAGATAAAATGTATACCCATCTTACTTTAATCTCCCAAGATTTTAAGTACTTTTGTTTAACCAGAGGCAATTTCTATCAATAATTTTGTGTACAGCTATTCAGTTCTTATTTTTATATTTAATTATTAAATGACTAGAAATAGACCCCAGAACAAACAGAAATTTGGTATATGATATAGTAGGTATTAAAAACAGAGGAAGAAAAATGGATTGTTTATTAATGCAACATTGGGACAATGACCCTGCTCTTGGGATAATAGATCACAACTATATAACATTTATTAATTTGAACTTAATTATAATCATATATTAGAAAACAAAATATTAAAACTATTTAAAACAAACTACAAAGTGTAAAAAGTTAAACAACATAGCTTATTTCTGTTTGTCATTGAAAAGAACTTTTTAGACAATTCACTAAAAGCAAAATTCTTAACACAAAAATTGATAAATATTATTGCATGAAAATCTGTGATTCAGTACAGTTTACAACAATTTTATTTAAAAAATTACATGTATTAAAAATAAATTATGGAAGAAGGAACTCAGGTGACATTAAATGTTTTGAGTATTTAATAATATCTTTACATAGCATAAAACTTCTTTTACATCATGCAATAGAAAGCGCTGTGGAATTGGTGAAATTTCTTAATCTCTCAGATCTCTAGTTTCCTCATTTATAAGGTCAATTTAATAACATCAATCTCACTGATTCTTGGGAGATGTAAATGAGAGAATATGCTTCATATATCTTAGTTCTCTCTTATCTAGATAGGTGCAAAGTACTATCACTAATAATTTCTTGAGCTATGAACCCAGATTTGCTGCTCCTTTAGGCTTATGATTACTCCTAAGAAATCCTGGCTTCTAGTTAACAACCTCTGTGTGATTTTTCAGGCCTAACCACTGGCAATTACAAAGGCTGTATGTGGCAGGCCTCACAGGGCAAATCTGCCTCTCCCAAACCAGATGGTGTGCAGCCAACGCAGTACAGTCTGGAGGAAGCTGCAGTCAAAACTCAGGACTCCGGGGCCGAGCCTGTGGCGCACTCGGGAGAGTGCGGCGCTGGGAGCACAGCAGTGCTCCCGCCGCGGGTTCGGATCCTATATAGGGATGACCGGTGTGCTCACAGCGCTCACTGACTGAGCACGGTGCGGCCAGTCTCAAAAAAGGACAAAAAAAACCCAAAAACTCAGGACTCCGGGCAAGCCATGCTCTTATAGCATCTACATCCCTAGCCCACGTGCCTTATTCCAAGTCTCTTTACCTGAGGCCACAGGCATGGTCCTCTTCAGGTGCCTCAGCTAAGACATCCTTATGGAGGGTGGAGTGGGATAGGGAGGATGAGGAAAAACCTTACATACATTTTAGGGAGTTTAATGCTAAAAAGTAATTACATAATTATATGTTAGTAGATATAGAGATAGAAGTGGATGATAGATCAACAGAAAGAGAGAGGGGGAGGGAGGGAGGGGGGAGAGAGAGACAGATGAAAGAAAGAAAGAAGGAAAGAAGCAAAGAAGGAAGGAAAGAAGGAAGGAAGGAAGGAAGGAAGGAAGGAAGGAAGGAAGGAAGGAAGGAAGGAAGGAAGGAAGGAAGGAAAGAA
>NW_007730009.1:143513-157857 GCF_000696425.1 Galeopterus variegatus
GAAAGAAAGAAAGAAAGAAAGAAAGAAAGAAAGAAAGAAAGAAAGAAAGAAAGAAAGAAAGAAAGAAAGAAAGAAAGAAAGAAAGAAAAGAAAGAAAGAAAGAAAGAAAAGAAAAGGAAAAAAAGGAAGGGTGAAAGAAAGAAAGAAAGAAAGAAAGAAAGAAAGAAAGAAAGAAAGAAAGAAAAAAGAAAAGGAAAGAAAGGAAGGGAGGAAGGAAGGAAAAGAAATTTCCTTCTGTTCCTGGATAGTATCCTCTCTCCTGTTACTATGAAATTAATATATTTGTTCCAGTGCTTTTCCAGTCTTAGCCCTTTCCTCACCCCAGGATTCATAAAACTGCCAGAGCCCTTGTTCTGGCCTCCCTCAACAGTGAAATGATCCCCCAGGTCTGTGATGATTTACCTGACTCTGAGATTTCGACCAGAGCCCTCTTCCATGGGGGGACCAGGGTAGTGAGCATTTTCTCTGGTTTAGATTATTCCTTATACCATTACAGCAAACAATTAAAGGCTTAATTGTTCCAGAGTTTTCTCTGTTCTTGCTTCCTGCCTTTTGCCCAGGACTCATAAAGTTATTAGAAACTGTTTTAGTCCATTTGTGATGCTATAACAAAATATCTGAGACTGGGTAATTTATAAACTACAGAAATTTATTTCTCACAGTTTTGGAGGTTGTTAAGTCTAAGATCAAGGCACGAGCAGGTTCGGTCAGTATCTGGCAAACACTGCTCTCTCTGTTTCCAAGAAGGTGACTTGAATGCAGCATTTGGAAGGATGAACGTCTTCATGGCCTGATCAATTGGTAAAGGCCCCACCTCTTAATACTGTTGCATTGGGATTTAACTTTCAACATCAACTTCGGAGTGGCTACAAACATACAAACCATAGAACAAATCTTCTAATTGCTTTTTCTATAATCTTAGAACCACATTCTCAAACTGGTACAGAAATGCACATTACAGATATATTATTTTTATAGTAACAGGAGAGAGGATACTATCCACGAACAGAAGGAAATCTCTTTCCTTTCTTTCTTTCTTTCTTTCTTCCTACTGTCTTTCTTTCTTTCTTTCTTTTTCTTTCTGTTTATCTATCATCCACTCTACTAACATAATTATGTAATTATATTTTAACATAAAATTCCCTATATTTTCTGAGATTTCTAAATGTCTATGATGAATTTCAGTTATTCACGTGATCATCTTAAACATTATTGTTTATAACACTAAAACACACACATACACACTGTATAACTTGGAAAGAAAACCTATAAAATCTGGAGTCAGAATATTTTGGTGTGAATCACAAATTATCTGTCCCTATCATTTCCTACCTTGGAAACTTGGTATAGCCTTTCTTAAACCACAGTTTTCCTCATCTGAAACATTGGCAGTGTATCACCTACATTGCATAATTGAAGAACTAAATGAAAAAATGCATACAAAGTGCATCACCATGGAATTTCAAGGTGTCATTTCTATGTTATGCTATAATTCCAAACATTTATATTTTATAAAAACAAAGAATCATATGCAGTGTCATGAACATTGCTCTAACATTATTTTAAGTTATTTCACATCATCAACTTTAGATGTCCTAGCCTACTTGGCCTTCATGGTGGACCTAATCATATGTAAGGTTGAACCTCCAGAGAGACAAAAGTGCAAGAGTTCAAGAAGGCAAGCTACTGGATTGTTCCAAACCCTGGTCAACTTAGAGCTCTACCATCAATACAATCAACATAAACAATATAATCAATATAATTTCAGTTATATATTTTTTCCTAGGAGAAATATGAAAAAGTGAACTGAAATGCTGAGGATGCTGTGAATCAAGGGAGTTTGATGTAAATAATGTCATAAGAAATCGCATATTTGCAGGAATGTAAAGCCTTGAAATATTGAGGACAATATTACTGTTTTCTACATCGTTCAAATTATTTTTCTCTTATTTTCTCATATTTTATTGACTCATCTTCTACTTCTAAAGTTCCTCCTGTTTTTCTCCAAGGTGGAACTAAATAGATCACATATATGACCCCACCTGTAATAACAGGTCATATCACTTGCCTGCATTTTTTCAGATTAAAATACCATCATCAGGAGGTATAGTGATCATGTTATAATTTTGTTACAGAATTGAACCTCACGTAGTCAGATTCATTTTTATGATGATGGCTGTATTTACTCTTGGGATATAGAAAAACACAAAACCACTCTACATGTACGCCTATTTTCTCTTTATTTTTTTTCTCTATCTTTCCCTTTTAAAGACTAATTCCTATAAAAATCTGGAAGTTTGATTCCAATTTATTTTGAATTTATTAACTTTTTATGTCATTCACTCTTAAAATGCTATGAACAGAAGTAACAGGCTTTCCTTTGTTCTCCAAGAAGTCAAAACACAATCACACATTCCTTGTCTTTTTACTCACATCTAGTTATCCACAGGTTTCTCTCAGCATTCTGCACACCAGGGATCCAGGAAGTCCAGGCAGTCTGGTATTAGACCTATGTGTTCACAGTAATTTTCTAGTGTGCTTGATAAAAATGCATCACCAGAAATACTTATTCCGGAAGTGTAGTGTGGAGTCCAGGAATTCTCACTAGGGGATTTTGGACACGCATTGAAGAGTGCTCAACTATCAACAACGTCAAGCTCTTCCACTAGTAATGCTCTCAATGTTTTCTCTGCTGAGTAGAGGAAGTCTGAGTTACCACGGTCGTCCACCAATAAAGAGCAAACCAGTCACCATATGAAGGAAAATCATCCTGTGACTTTTTAAACCAAACTGGTATAAATTAGAGGCAAATTGGTCTCCTATTATCCTGTTCTTTTCTGTATATACCGATTTTAACTTACGGTCTAGTATTCTCAATGAGATAATAAGACAATGTTAATTCCAATTATAAATAAAACTAGAGCTCTTTACTTTCATAATATAATTATTAATCAACCAACTGACCTTATCCAAAATACATTAAGTAAAATCATGAATATGGTAGAATTTTTCAACAGCAATGTGCAAAAATTAATATTATTATTTTAATTACTATAGCATTTTACTATCCATATAACTTTTTAGTACTGTTTACTTCAGAGGACTCCTCATGAAAGCAACCTGAATGGCATTTAAGTTTTTAATTTTTTAATTTATTAACTAAGGTTTTAAACATGTTGCAAAATAGCAAGCTATTTACACTATGTTTTACTTTACTACCAATATTCAGAAAAAACTCTGTAGTAATTGAGATGCCACTCTTGCCTCTGCAAGCTGATATTAACCACATGATCATTTAAAAAAATAATATAGGTATGTAAAAATAAACAGTATCACTAACACATCTAACACTCATGGTTAAACACTAACAATCTGCAGAATAGGGAGGGTGAAAGAGATGCGTCTTTGCATATCAAAGGACAAGATAAGGTAGATCCTCAGAGTTTTTACCAATCAAATAAAAATCCACCAAGACCTGGAATTTGGATAAAGTATTTTTTTTTTCCATACATCCCAAAATTGAATGGCAAGATTTGGAATGAATAATATTAAGCATTTAAAAATAAGCCAATAAAAATCCTAGAGAGTGCTCCGCATTTAATAAGAATTGGTAATAAGGATGACTTTTTATTTTACAATAATTTTGTAGTACATCTTCCACCCATTTATACAAGAGAATGAAAACAGCAAATCTAATAATATCTTTTTAAACATTGACAAAATATAATAAATTATTTTCTTTGAAATGAAACAGAAATTATAAAGTTTGCTTAAGAGAACAGAATCAACTAACAGAATGTATGAACAGTAATACATAAAACAAGCAAATCTTCTGTTATGTACAAAACTGCTAATTCATGTTTGGTTTCTTAGAACTTTTATAAATTTCAAAGTCATGTTTTGCCTTGGAAGATATGACCAAATATATTTTCACAGAGAAAGTAGCAAGTATGCACCACAGATAGGAAGACACATAGAAAGGCTTACTCATTTAAGGCAAATCACATGTTAATTCTATTCTATCTTATTCTATGAGTTTAAAATCAACAAACGGTTTGTCTTAAACTGTGGAGATTCTGTTTGTTTTTATGTTTCCTTTACTTTCAGCTGGAATTTTATGAATTCTAATTAAGCCAAGGGTGGGCCACATAACAGTTTTTAAATCCTTGGAAGTTTCTTAATGAAAGGCTGTTTATAACCCTTGCCACCTCTCTGGTCCCCACGGATTGTTCAGAATGATGTGGACAGAGCAGGAGTCCTGAGTGCCAAGCGACAGAGGAAGGCAGTGCCAGCCCAAGTCTGAAGGAAGAGTATGAGAGTCTAAAGAAAGTGTTTCAAATATGGAACCTGCATACATACAGGTTTGGAACATTTTCTTAAAAACAGTAATAAACTATTCCTTATGTAACATGATATATCAAGGTTGGCATTTCCAATGAGAAAGAAATACATTTCCCACCTTTAAAGAGAGTTTATCCTTCCCCTCCAAAAAAATGTTTATAAAAACGTGACCTGGATAACTGGACAGATTATTCTCCTGAGTCTATCAAATATCCTACAAAGAAACATGAAAGAGAGTGGTACTGGAAAAATAAAGAAAACCCATTCATTTTCAAGCTTGTATTTTAATAGTAAAAAAACATTGCCACAAGAAGACAGCAATTCATATTCTCTTAATTTATCAGATTTGCACCCCAGCTATTACATTTGAATCTCCCATCTATCAGAGGAATGAAAAGGTACATTATATTAACTCTCTGATGTCACTATGCCACCAAACTTTGGAAACTGCCTAGTTCTATGAGGTTCATATTCTCCTAAACACAATATAGATAATATTGCTTTACTCTGAGGGATATTATATAAAAATGTGCAAATACTTGCATTTCTTGTAGAATAAACTGTAAATATATAGCTATTACATTTCTTTATGACTGAATGGACTTTGCAAGTCCCTCTTGGAAATTATTTTCTCAGTTCCTGAAGCTTAATTATTAGTCTAAGAGAAATGATGATTCACTATCATTTGGGGTTTTTAATAAAATTCACCAACAGACTAAAGTAAATTACTAATATTTAGTAATGTAGACTTATAAATAAGGAGAAATACACAACATTTTAAGCCATGAAGCAGTGATTCTTAATGCTTGTTGTGGCATATACGTATATTTCAATGAGAGAATCTGATGAAACCTCAGACTTCCCATTTAAAAAATATACTTTCTTATATTTATGGATTTTTTTTTTAATTTCAATTTCAACACACCTCCGAAGTTCATTGACAAAATATAATAAATTATTTTCTTTGAAATGAAACAGAAATTATACTTTCTTATATTTATGGATTTTTTTTTTAATTTCAATTTCAACACACCTCCGAAGTTCACCTTCAATGTTAACAAATAATGTTACCAAAAAGATGTAGTAGACACATATATTCATATCTATTATTGGTACTTTTATTAAAATAAAAATCAGGGTTAGTCTTTTTCCAATTCTTTTAATAGATTGCTTTGAAATGAGACCCAGTTAATCATGGGCTATGCTCACAGGAGTACTATGAAAATGTTAATGATCACAAAATGCTTAAAGAACTTGAGAAAGTGTAATTCTAACCTTTTATGTAACTAATTAATTATACTGTTACTTCTCTAGAGTCCACTATGGTTCTACTGTTAATAATTGAATTTTACCTTGGAAACAAACAAAAAATTCTCAAAGCTTATAGTATATTGATTCAATATAATTTAATAAGCGAGTATACACATTTGAAATAGACATACTCAATTTCACTGCCTAATTTTCTTTAATTTCACTTAAATAAGTTTTTACCCACTAGAATAAACCAATTTAACCACTTCCAAAAACTTCAGTTTTCTCATAATCTCAATGCATCCTATTTCTGCCATTGCTTTCTTAATTGGGGAAATTTAAAAAATACATCAAAAGGGGAATTGTATATGAATGCACACAGTGGAACTATTAAGATGAGAGCATGAACCTGAAAAAAACTTAGAACATATTCTAAAGTGATTTTTCAAAAAAGAAAACACTATTTGAACTATAGTGTCTTTTTAAAAAAATTCTAACTTCTCAATGTACATTGTAGTTGATTTTCGTGTCCCTTTACCTGTTCCTCCTTCCCCCTCCTTTTCTCCCCTCCCCCCCACTACATCATATCTGTTCACTTGTCTTAACAAGTTCAATAGGAACTCAAACTTTACAACAAAAAAAACCTCAAATGACCCAACCGAAAAATGGGCAAAGGAACTAAAAAGGCATTTCTCAAAGGAAGATATATGAATGGCCAACAGACACATGAAAAATGCTCAACATCACTCAGCATTTGGGAAATGCAAATCAAAACCACTTGAGATACCATCTCCCTCCAGTCAGGATGGCTAATATCCAAAAGACTGAGAATGATAAGTTCTGGAGAGGTCATGGAGAAAAAGGAACTCTCATACACTGTTGGTGGGACTGCAAAATGGTGCAGCCTTTACGGAAAATGGTATGGAGGTTCCTCAAACAATTACAGGTGAATTATAGTGTCTTTTAAAGAAAAATGATATCATTGTTGAGTTGATTAATTCCTTTTCCAAAGTTCAAACCTGTGCTCTCACATATTGGACATTTGGAAACTTTTTCTGTGATTCAGTTTTCCAATGGGGGAAGATGGGAATAATAATATTATTAAACTCATGAAATTATTGCAAAGTGTAAATGGAAAAATGTGTGTGTGTACATGTGTGTATCACTTAATAATTGTGAGCTAGTTTTAAACATTCACAAAGTAGGTGAATTATTATGAATTATTGTACAACTATTATAAACATGATTATTTCAGCATTAAATATATTAAATCCATTAGCAATTAATTTACTTAAACATTCTCCCAGAAGTTAAAAATAAAATTTATGCTTCATCATCCCCCTGACACAAAGCTACATATTCACAAAAGTGTAAGAAGCATGCCTGGTATAATGAAAACAATTCAACATAAGATGTGTGCATCTTTTGTGCAATATAGAGTTTATTTGTAATGAATAAAATTTAATGTATGACATTTACTGAATAATATAATTTCTAATCAAATTATTATTCATTCATTGAAAGCCTTCTATGTGCTAAACCCTGTTCTAGGTACAATTGATATAGAAATGCACAAAATAATGTCCTGCCCTCATGGGCTTATACTTCAAACAAGTAACATGTCATGTGTGATAAATGTTACAAAGAAAATTAAAGAAGCAAAGAAGGGGTAGAGAGGGTGACAGCCCTGGAGAGCTTAATTTATCAGATTTGCACAGGGTTTGTTACAGGTTTGTTACAAAGGGTTTTCACAAAAGCCCTTTCTCTAAGGTTGAATTTGAGCAGAGACTTGAACACATTAGAGGAGGAATATTTTGGAAGAGTGTTTCCAGCAGGGGAACAGAACTCACAAGTTCTGAAACAACGTGTGCTATGAGAAATACCAAGGCACCTGCATGTTTAGCAAGGAGAGTTTAAGGAAGTTTCAATGATACAATTGTTTTTTAGTATTTATTAACTATTCATGAATATATTAATTACAAATGTCCAATAACCTCAAAGTTCTTGATCGGGGCTGTTGTTTACATAAGATTTGGTTTGGCCACTTTATTTTATTATCAAGTTTTTGTATAAAGTTCTAAAAATCATATTGCTAATGACTTTCTTTAAATAAATAAAAATCACAAGTAATGCAATAAAATTCCTGTATATCACTTCACTAACATTAAAGAAAAGATCGTTTGATATTGTTTTTCAACTTTTGCTTTATTTTGTTTTATTCTCCTTTAATATGTTATAGAAACCTCCTCATGTTGCTACACATAGAATTCACAGAAAATTTCTAGTTTTCTGATTTTCATCCTCCACCTAACCTCCTAAGAGAACAATGTGTAGTGACTTCAAGCAGCTTATCCTGTGCTCCATGCCCCATTTCATCACACAAGAATGTGCATTCAGTGCAGCCAAGGTTTCCCTCTTAGACATCCCTCACTCTAAAGTAGAACACTCAGCATAGTTTTGTTTGTTTGCTCTTTAATTTGTTTTGATTTTAAAGCTGTAACAAATATGTGAAGCTCGAAAACATATCTTGAAATATTAGTAATTCTTCCTGTCCAGTATTTACTTTTCTTCTTTGGTCCTTTTTTATTTTAGTAATTACACTAAGATTCCTATCCAAGAGAAAGGATGTGACAGTAGAAATTAGAGGGGGGAAACAGGTGGGGACTGGATTTTACCCTTCAGAAGGCTAGACTCTGAACAACAACAACAAACAAAAAAAGAACTTTTTTACAAAGATTTGGGAAGATAATGATCAGGAAGAGCGATTCTTATGCATCCCTTCCCTGGTCCCCAGATGATAAGGGATGACCCAGGGAAGTAATGCAATGGAGAAGGGGGCCAGAGATGACATTTAGATATGTCGCCTTAGAAATATAGTGTGTTGAACTCTATCCTGACCTGAGTACATCACAGGGATCCCCACGTCATTCAGAGGGCATGGTCAACTGAAAAGCCATTGGATTAAAGGGATGATGACATGGAGATCAATACTATGTTGGCTCTAAAAGACCCGTAAGGAAAATGGGAATTGTGATTTTACAGGACTTGAGGTTCTGGTTCCAATATTCCAATGAAATAAATGAGGGCTTGAAATAGTAATAAAATTTGAAAAAGAAGACAAAGAAAATTTTGCTTTTTACTCCCTAGGTCTTTGGTCCAAGATTTTTCCTATTATATTAAACAGGTAAATTAACCATAACTGCTTCCTCTAAGTGAACTTGAATTCTACTCTGTTTGTATCAATTATTTATTTATTTTTTTTCCTTTTTGTCTTTTTTACTGACCGGTAACGGGATCGCAACCCTCGGTGTTGTGCCCGCACCATGCTCAGCCAGTGAGCGGGAACTGGTCTCCACATGGGATCCGAACCCTCGGCGGGAGCACCGCCACGCTCTCAAGCGGCACACTCTCCAATGCGCCACCGGGCCGGCCCTCAATTATTTTTTGAAGTTGTATGAGCCATGCCATTTTGACTATATGTCAGTCCACTCACATAGACATAGTTAATTGAGTTCAACAAAGTTATAATTAAAAACAGCATCTTTGCAAGGGACACTACAATGTTAAAGAGAAAAGAGGCCTAAAGTAAGCAGAAAAATATTAGTGAAAAAAACTATGAATTCAGAATATTACTGATAGAAGATTGTTTTTCTTCTACATACAAAAATAAATTTAAATTAAACTTCATTTGAAGGATGAGGAAGTGTAATATCCTGTCTCTTATTTTTTCTAACTTTGATTTTTCATATTAATACTGGGGATATCATATCTTGATTTAGAAAAAAAGTATTTTCTTCAAATTTAACTGCATCTAACAATTATTTTCATTATGCCTAAAACTAGAGACTACATTTTCTACAAGAAAGTGTTCTATTTACAAAATACCACAATAAGATAATCAAATTAATAGCAATATTCTCCTACATATTAATCTAGTTACTTATCAATATGGTCTTAACCTAGCAATTTATTAAATATATCTTCTGTTTTGACTTACTGGTAGGCCTAACAGGTGATGACTAATTTTGTGGGTTTTATAAGCCATATGAACAGCCCACTCATTTTAAGTCTGAGTTCCCACCTTTCAACGGGGCTGCTCTGTGCCCAGCACTTGGGACTGGGGTGATAAGCAGAACTGATGAAAACACAAAGTTTGTGCAGCTTGCTATGTCAACAGTAATAAATTTCAGAGTATATGAACTAGGAATCTCATGTCTTCTCTCAGTATTTTTGAATTTTTGGCAGGCTAACATGTTAGATTGCAAATAGCATAAAAGTTTCAGATGTCTAAAACTTCTTGACACTTGTATATAACAGCCTTTTTTTTAATAACAATGCACTTATTTTTTTCTGAGGAACACTCTCCCCATTCCTTTGTCTATATGCTTCTAGAGAAAAAATTGCACCCAGATAGAGAAAATTTGACTCAATCATGGACAATTAGAGCATTGGATTTCATTTAACTAATAATAGAATTACAACACAATTTGAGCCACTAAAAATGAGGTTTAAGACTTATGTTCAAATACTTTTGCAAGAATATAATGGTTGCAAAGAATATATGACAATAGTGGTTCTTGTGAAGCATCTTACTTAATTTCCTGTTCATCTGTTTCCTTAACTACAAAATTAGGATACAATTTGTTTCTAATTTATATAATCATTTCGAGGATGAAATGAATTAATTTATGCAAATTCCTTAGAATAGCGTCCGGCATATTGCAAGGACTCATAGGTTAACTATTATCATTGTTATTGTACCTCTGAGAATGTAAGCCAGGAGTAGTTGGCATCCACCATATTACCATACAGATCTTGACAATGAGTACAGAACTAGTAGAGTTAGAGAAGGCTTTGTCCTGGGGAAATTATTTGCATCTCAGATTTCATCTCTCCTTGAGCTCGTGTTTTTTGAGTTATATGTAGCAACAAATTCTGCCTACTATTTTTCTTTGGTTTAGATTTTCAATGACTAACAACTGAAAAAAAAAATTAGTATTAAGGCAGAAAACAAAAAAAACATCTTTATAATTTAGAGTAAACTAAGTAAAGGCAGGATGAGTGAAAGTAGGGACCCCTCTATACTGGACTGGAATATTAGAAGTACAAGAGTAAAACAGCCGCATAATTGCTCTGTCTTGTATTTTAGAAGTTATATCATTTATGTCTCACCTTTGTCGTATCGCAAACAACTCCAAAATCCTTAGTTATTACTCTAATACAGATTGATGGACAAAGAAAAGCTGTGTCTTAGTTTAGCTTAAATTGTTTCAGATTTTCTTTATTTCAAGACTCAAGCTGGAGGAGAAACCCCTATGCGGAACATGCCCTTTTTTGTGGCAAAGGAAAACAAGAAAAGAGGATGAAATGAACCATATAATTCATATTCAACCTTCTGCTCTGGTTTGACATATAACATGACTACCGTATATATCAGAATGGTCTAAATATCAATTAGCTAAAGTGAGTCACAAGGCTGAGACATTATCAATGGGATAGGAAAGTATAATACTTCACCAAAAGCATAGACAAGTTATTTGGCAGTAGTGGTGTAAATAACCCTCTAGAAATGAATAGGGAGTGAATGACTGAGCACAATAATACAATGTACCTGGAACATTAAGGTACTTGTAAGAAAATAAAGTGAACAGAATTTGGGGGTGTAATGCTTTCACTAATTTTAATAGCATTACCTAAGAAAGATACCATATTAGACTTGCTACCCTATTTAAAAGCAGATGGGTTTGAATGAAAGTCCTTTCTAACTGTTGCATGAAATTTGAAAAAGATGAGAGAAAGATATTCTAGACTGAGATGAGTTTAAAGTGTAGTAGGGAAGTGCAAAACTGGAGATTGGAACCTAGGAATACTTTTTTCTTTTTTTGTTGCTTTGAGGCTTCTCTTTTAATGTATTTCCTACGTTGAAAAGGAAACATTTTTCACTGTTTTAAAGAGAAAACTATGAGGCAAGGGGTCAATTAAAATTGAATTTAAATTAAGAGTCGTCCAGAGGTAGAAGCCAGTTAAAAACACACTGAGGTGAGACCTAGAAGAATGATTACTCTGTTAGTGACTATTGAGCATTTAATATTAGATAGGCAGTGTACTATTCTAAAACACATTTTATGCATTTAATAATTTATTCAGTATTGCAACCTCAAAAGTAGGCACTATTACCATCCTCTTTCTGTGCATAAGGAAAATTAGGTACAGCTTGTTTAAACAACTTGCTCAAATGTAAATAGCTAGTAAATGGTGAAGCTGGGATGCAAGACTAGCAGACTGGCTTCTAATCTAAATTTTTAATCAATGAACATATTACCACCTTTCTGGATGAAGAAACTAACAACTTAAGATGTTTCTCAAATTCTCAGGCAGGTTCTAGATTCAATTATTGTACTTTTACCTTACCAGAACTTTTTGAAAATCAAAAACAAAAGCAAAGGCTTAAAGGGAATGGTTTAAGAACTCTGAAGAGGTGACTCTCCTCCAGCCTTCTGACCTTCATGTGCATAGATTAGGGGAGTATCACAGACCTGCTTTAATAAGAGCAAGCTCTCTGCTTCATACTCCAGCTGGCAGGAATGGAGAAGACCCCAGAACTCAACCTGCTTCTGGAAAACACCTTCCTCCCACCACCTCCAATTCTCAGAGACACTTTCTATCATTATTTGCCTTGGACCATGATGATTATTCACAGTATTTTCTCCATGCCTGTTTCTTTTAAACACCGTAAGATTCTCAGAGACACTTTCTATCATTATTTGCCTTAGACCATGATGATTATTCACAGTATTTTCTCCATGCCTGTTTCTTTTAAACACCGTAAGAAATCTAGTAGTCCTAATAATCAATAACCCTCTGGAGTTATATAAATAACTTTTGGAAACTTTTAAGGTGCCGACGCAGACTATTTTCAGACTGTGTCAACAACTTAAAAGTTTCCAGTGTTTAATGGATTCAAAACTATTCTGTCTACCCTAAGTGAATCATTGTGCAGTGTATGCAAGTATTGAAACAACACACTGTACACCACAATATGTACAAATAAATGTTTAAAAAATTCAAAATAAAAAATAAAACTTTCCAATGTGGGCTCTGGAACTCATAGTCATTCTTTAGTAAAATCCTCCTGCTTCTTCAGCCTCCAGTTTATTCTTCCATGTCTCTGCTCCCCTGTGAAATTAAACTTCTCAACTAGTTGTTGATAATCATTGATTCCAATTTCTTGAACTCACTCCATTCAGGCCTCCTCTTTTCCACACAACCCACACCCTAGGCAAATTACTTTGGTCAAGATCAGCTGTAACCTACACAGTGCTTACTTCTATGGTCAATTCTTAATATTTATGTACATAACTTCTCATTAATTTTTGACACCCCTTGTCTTTGAAATCCATTCCTCTTTTGGCTTGTAGAAAATATGCTTCCCTGCTGTTCTTCCTATTTTACTAGCTATCCCTTCTAGGTCTCTTTATATGTTCCTCTCTTCCTTACCCAATCAAAATCTTAAGATTAGAAAATGAAATTTGAAACTATCATAACTCTTTTATCAATAAAAAAAATTCTAAAAACTATATATCTTGTGAGATTGTTAAACTGTACCCGTATACCTATACGCAGAAAAAAATGTAATACAAAGGAAATCAGAAATCCAATTTTCAGCACTCATGGGTGTAGGCACCATTTTTATTATCTGGATGATATGAAATGCTTGAGGATAGTAAAGAACACCTTACTGTTCAGGAGTTAATTATTACCTGAAGTTCCCAGCACATGCTTCTGTATCATGGGACACCCAAGATGCTCATGCCAAACAACTCCTATTGGGGTCACAATTTTTAAGACAAGTGAACAGATATGGTGGCGGGGGGAGGGAAAAGGGGGGGAAGAAGAAGAATGGGTAAAGGGTCATGAAAATCAACTACAATGTATATTGAGAAGTTAAAATAATAAATAAATAATTAAATAATTAAGTTAAATTACAAAAATAAAATTAAAAAGGAGCACAATGAGAGAGGATGAATGAATACAGTAAGTGTGAGATTTAGCACATCAAAAGATAGGGATAGAAGAATAATCTGAAAAAATAGTTCAAATAATTGCTTAAACTATATAACAATGATATCAAAGAACATATGAATCATTAAACTCATCATCATCTGTGTTACAAAAGAGAGAAAGGAAGATTTGGGAAAACAAAACTTCTAAAACATAAAAAAAGAATGAAATTCTGCCTTTTCACAGCAACGTGGATGAATTTAGAGAAAATTATGTTAAGTGAAATAAGCTATACACAGAAAGAGAAATACTGCAAGTTCTCACTCATAAATAGGAACTAAAAAAAATAAAGAAAGAAAGAAAGAATGACCGAGATAATCACAATAATTTGTTGAATTTTCAAAAGGCAAGAACAGAACTGAGACCACTAGAGGTTGGAAAGTGGGAGAGGGAGTTAATGAGAAATTGGTAAAAGGCCACAAGAAACGATTACATTCTGTAATGTTTAATACACTAATTATCCTGATTTGAGTATCACATATTACACACAGGTATTGATATTCAATGCCATACCCCACAGATATGTACAATCAACTATGTCTCAATTATTTTTTTAAAATTAGAAAATACATCAAAAAAATAAGAAAGAAAAAGAAAAAGCAACCAACCAATTTATTAAAAATAAATTTTCAAATTATTGAATTATCTTCATCAACAAAACTTTGAATAGTTAATTATAATGATATGAAAC
>NW_007730009.1:158249-159306 GCF_000696425.1 Galeopterus variegatus
ATTATTATTATTATTATATAGATGTCAAGAAAAATACTTATTTTACCAGTCTTCTTGAGCACACATGTGAACTGTCAGCAAAAAGAAGCTTCATCTAAATGGGAATTTTGCTTCATTTTTCTGATCATATGCCAACCATCTATTAGGGTGCTCAGGAAAACAGTATTTTTGAATAAATTGAGTTATCTCAATAAAAAAAAACCATTTTTGATGTTACATTTAAATGCCCTAAAAATAAAGCTTATATAATTTTATTTGATGAAAAGATTCTGCACAACTGTAGAGCAGTTGTTGCCCACCTACACTGGCATTTTCCATATGTAAAGATTGTCCTCCCACATTTCCTGATGGTGAAGGGGAATCAATAGGAACATGAAGGTGGCTGGTGACACTTCGTGACAAATGATTCTGATGGTTTCGTTATCATATCCTGTCATTTCTATTGTGCCAATTCTTGCTCATTAATGAAATTTTATTTTCTCCCTCAATTTAATTAATGGACTTTATGTGGAATTTTGAAAAATGAGTCACTAAATTGGAAAGTAGGTACCAATTTAAAACAACATGCTAATGGATAAAGAGATGTATTTGCTTGGATTTTTTTATTACTCTGAAAATATCTAAGGTTTCTAATGTCATTTTAAAAGTTTTCAAGGACATTTTTAATATGATAAAGCATTTTCAGTATTAGGATGTCATTTTTCTGTTAATTAAATCTTAGGATGTTGAATTTGTAAAAGCTGAGAGACTATCTGATCAAAAGGGCTTTTCTAGTATACTTGACACAGTTTAACTATTCTTTTCCTTTTATAGCATCACTTTTCTTTTCTTTCTTTCTTTTTTTTTTTAAGATTTAAGCTCATAGTGGCTCTTCAGAAAAATAATGTTGAAAAAAGCATAACGGAATTATGGAAAACATTGATTTTGTAGAATTGAAAGAATGAAATGATCTGATGTACTTGTTATAACTGTATATGACAAAGTTGTCAGTCAGAGTTAATAATATGGTATATCCCTTTGAATTAAAATTATTATATGTGGATTTCAAGTACTTTGA
>NW_007730009.1:159809-169662 GCF_000696425.1 Galeopterus variegatus
CTTCAGAAAAATAATGTTGAAAAAAGCATAACGGAATTATGGAAAACATTGATTTTGTAGAGGTGAAAGAATGAAATGATCTGATGTACTTGTTATAACTGTATATGACAAAGTTGTCAGTCAGAGTTAATAATATGGTATATCCCTTTGAATTAAAATTATTATATGTGGATTTCAAGTACTTTGAAAGATAAAATTCCATGTAGATAGATGAAAAAAGTGACATTATAATCAGTATTATCAATACTACTTTGTATTATTTCAAAAGTTATGTGGATTTCAAGTACTTTTGAAGATAAAATTCCATATGGATAGATGGAAAAATGATCTTGTAGTCAGCATTCTCAATAGTATTTTGTATTATTTCAAAAGCTAAAAGCTAAACTCAAAGTTTTAATTTATAATATAAACCATTATATAGGGTTTAAAACATTGGTTTTATAGTAAAAATATGTCAAATTGATATTTAAAATATGAGAAACATAAGTGCTAGAATGTCATGTGTAATACCCAGGTTTATTAATTAAAAAAACTTCTTAAAGTGTTGTGCTACAACACTTATGGGCTATTTGTTCATTATCTTGAAAGAAAATGAGGGTCTAAAAGTGGTATTTTTAAAATAAACAGATGTACACATAATCTTTTACAGGGTTGAGTAATGAAAGGCAGAGATGAGGGATAAAATGAAGTTTAACTCTGATTCCAATTTAGCAATAAACAGAAAAAAAAACTTTATTTAAAGTGATATATACTAATCATAAAGTCTTATAATGAAACTATAACATATGTTTAGTGGAGTTATTCCAAAGAAGTTAATTAGAGAAGTGTATTTTAAACATGCATTTTATATTATGTAGGGATATTTTAAAAGGAAAAATTTCTGAAATTTTCTTAAGTATATCTGCAATTTCTCCACGTGTCCATAGATTCTAATTTGTAAATACTGACTTAAAAAAATGAAGTTTGATTTTATATTGCTGTCTTCCAATAAAAACAATAGATAAAAATGCAAAGTTTTATCTTAATACTGATCAAGTAGCACCAACAATAAAAGTACATTGCCCTAGGGAGTAAAATACAAGAGTCCTTTACATATGGGGACTCACCTGGCATCAAGATTGTTCTTGTGAAGGCTAGAAGGAGATACACTTCACAAATTCTATGTTGTTCTTCATGTCTTGTAATGAGATACTAGGTGTTCTTTCTCACCTTATGTGAAACAAGTGTTACCTGATAAAGATATGTGGAACGTGTGTGTATGTGTGCATGTATGTGCATGTGTGTTGGCTGATTCATTTACAATGTGGTGTTTTAAATGTTGACAGTGATGTGTTGTTATAAATTGAGCATCAAAAGCTTAACAAGAATATGGGCACAGGTAACAATGGTGACATTTATCAAATTGTTATTATGGGGAATTTCCTGTAGGATTGTAAGATGGGTCAGAGAGGTGGAGGAACAAGCTAGATGCAAGTACCTGGAGAGGAATGGAAATCAAAGTGAGTACCTCCTATTATGTGCAAGCAACAAATCCATAAAATAGGTGTATACTTTACTTTAAAGAAAAGGAAAACAGAGGTCGTGAAGATTAAGCCATTCATCATGAGTTCTCAAGTAGTATCAGAAGCAGGATTTTAACTTTCCGTATTTGACTCCATTGACAGTATCAAATATGCAGAGAAGTTTAAAAATAAACAAAAACAAAACCTTCCTCCATATTGACATCATTTCTCTACCTTAGACACATTTTCTCTCTTATTTATTTATTTATTTATTTTAAAAGATGACCGGTAAGGGGATCTTAACCCTTGACTTTGTGTTGTCAGCACCACGCTCAGCCAATGAGAGAACCGGCCATCCCTATATGGGATCTGAACCCGGGGCCTTGGTGTTATCAGCACCGCACTCTCCCGAGTGAGCCACGGGCAGGCCCTCTTATTTCTTTTTTTTGATAGCAGTCAACAACAGGTTTTATTCCTGATGTTTATTGTCATTCTATTCTCCTCCATCCAGTGTTCAAAATTTAAAACTATATTATCAGCTGCTTAAAACATACCATAGTATGGAGTTGTAGAAGAGGGATAGAGATCAAAGCTTGACAATAGCATTGACAATACAAGACTTCCTAGAAGAGATGTAAGTGCTGAGGAGATACTCCAATAAATGTTTCTCAACGATCTACATACATAAACACCCATGGGAGAGAAACAGCAATACTGATAACGTTAAATTACTGTTACAGACATTCATTCTCCAGTTCTCTCAGCATTCGATTCCTCTTTAGGTTTTCATTAAAAAAGTACATAAACACATCTAACATTGCATACAAACTTCAGTACCTCTGCTAAAAAGAAATATGTTAATTAAGAAGAAAATATAACCAAGTTATTTGACAAAATATGTATTTGATTGCAATACATAGGGATTTTAGGATTATTATTGAGAGCTTCTATTGCCACTTCATGCTACAGTGCAATAGTACAGAAAGAATTTGGAGGCTTGTCAATTGAAACAGGAAAGGTGGCAAGCCTATAAATTACTCTTAATTATAAAAAAGAGAATGCATAATGTGACTTTCACACTCTTGGGTATAAAACACATCAATAATTACCATTAGACATCCTCTTACAGCTATAATTCACTCACTCCGTTTTACAGAGTTCTCAATGTGCTTCATTCCCTTGGCCTACCTGTTTCTCTCTTTGTGTTACTCATTATCCCCATTATTCCTCAATTGGCACTTTTCCATACTCCCCATTACGCTTACAAATAATCTCATTAAAAGAGTTCAGCTCACCAAAGAGCACTTGTTACATCAAGGGTGGAACTGACGTTAGACTCACTGCCCCGTGGGCCGTTTTCAACTGTTTTAATAGAAATATACACTCATTTCAGATTGCTGCTCTATGGTTATTGAGATCAATTATTGATCTCCTGAGCAAGACAATAGTTGACAACATCATGAGAGGGTGAAAAGAATAGTCCTCAGTGAACTGGCCGTTGACTGAAATATCGAGTACCTCTTACATCAAAGTGCTACGAATTTACAACCTAAAAGAAATAGTGTGTCAAGATCATATGCTGATTACCTGGGGGTACGTATTCAGCATAAGATTAAAGACCTGCACAACCTTTGAGACAGCAAGGACCACAAAGGCCCAGTCAGCGGCATAGCCAAGGAAGTAAAAGACGACCAAAACTTCATGATTAAATTTTCACTTTCCGGTTCTTGATTTTCTTTACTATTTCATTTTGATCCATTTAATTCTCTCACTTTTAAATATGAAAGCAAATTGGATATGCTTGTAACATGATGATTTCAGCTTGAAATGAAAAACACACGTATCAACACCCTTGGTGGAACATCAGCTAACTATCTATCAAAGAAGAGGATACCTACACCTTCTCACTTAACTACCTCCTGCCAAGAGAATTAGCGCTTCCTACTTGCTTAGACAACTGCCTGACACAGTTTCAAATGCACTTCTATAGAGTGGCTGGTGGTGAAGGGCGAGCAGCAGGGGTGGAGGGGGCGGTGGGAAGAGTTTTGGATAGAAGGGGAATTATACAAGAAGGTCAAGAGAGTAGTTGTTGACCATTGAATGCGCCTTGATATGGTCTGAGTTAGTGGCAGAAGGTAGACTGCACAGTTCTGGCAAACTAATTTTATTTTTTTCCCTGCATAACATACTAGTAAAAATTACATAAAAGTACATTTTGTCTCACAGATGCCTGCTGTCAAATATTGAACTTTGTCTTCATCCTCAGAAACAGAATTTACCCCTTCATTAAGCCCTTACTTTCAAAGTCAAGTAACCCTTTTTATAGTCTGAATGTCACTTGAACTTTAAAATACAATGATTTTCCTTTCCAGGAAGAAAAGGTGACATACCGGTAAAATTATTCCAGCACTTAAACATGCTAAAAACACCAACATATAGACCAATTACAGCAATCTCTTTCTCAGTAATGTAAGTGAAGAGATGTATTCTTTTTCACAAACACATCTCTTAAGAGAGTCTGGAAATTATACCACTACCTTCCGCAACATTTAAGTTCATTCCCATGTCTCATCAATCAGGCAATGATAATGTATGGGTATCTTCTTTGCAATAAATCAAAGTCAAACAATTACGAAAAGATTTTCAAAGGAAAATTTGTAATAGAAAATTCTAAATGTTATTTATCAGTAAAAAACACACAAAAATGAATCAGTAGCTGAATATGTGAGTCTTAAAAGAAGATTGAGCTGTTTAATTTCTATGATTTAAGAATAATTTTTAAGTTGACACTTCTTTTAATGTTTAAATGATACATTTAATACTTCTTATAAGGTTTAATACATTAAAGTTAAAATCAGATACTATATCCAAAAAGGATTAAGCCTAAAAAATCTTTAAAGTATGCAGTACAATTTCCAAAGTCAGAAAAAAATTTAGTTATATTTTGATGAGAAAGAAACATACTTCTCTTCCTCTAGCCAAGGTTTTCTAATCTTTAACAGAGAATATATTTGTAAGAGCAATATAATTTCTAGTGTATTAATTAACTAATTGATTAGTGACTCTGACAATACTATTTATTTAGTGTGTTTACCATTCCATCTAAATATTCTTAGGAATTTCCCTAATGCTTTTATGGAAGAATACAATAATTCTGAGCACATTTCTGTTTCGGAAGAAAACCTGCAATTTTCTCCTCTGAGAAAGCTCAGAATACGACAGGAAACCTCAGGTATAATTAGAAAAAAATACTAGTGCAAATCCTAGTGGACATAGTTATTCATTGTAAACAATGCCCTTCAAATTCTTGATTACAAACATTCTAGGAATCTAAACTGTCATGAAACAGAGAGCTTTAAATATATGTATATATATTAACAAAATAGTGAAGTTTTTTGGTTGCTTCTAAGTCACATACTATAGTTTAGTCCCTTATGCAGTTACATCTGTACTTTTTTTCTATAATATTTATACTACGAAATAAAAATTATATTTTTATTGACACTAAGTGAATAATTTCAAAAGTATTAGAGTCAAGAGAACGGTACAGTAATCCCTTGAAATATTAAGAAATACCCATCATGAGCACAGCCGAAACAGGGTGGTGAGCATATGGCACAGCAGGAAGGCAAGTGTGTGCCCACACAAGGCATCAGCCTATGCCATAGTAGTTTGTGCACTGCTCCACCGAACCGGGGGGGCGTGGACCTTGGGAGCCTGGGGCCTGGCCAGACATGGAACTGTGCCTTGTTCTGTAATATAGATGATTTGGGGTCTCCAAGCCATATGTCTCTCTAGCTACCCCAGGAGCAGGGATGAGACTTTGCTCCCCAGGTAACATACAAGCTCAAAGCAGCCCTAAAGGTGGGTGATAATGGAGGAAGATCCTATTGTGTAATCATTAGCTACACCATGATTTAGACATGGAAAAACTATCAAGGCTGTTGATAAAACATCAAGTTTGCTAATGTGCCACCTATTCCCTCAAACTTCTGCACTTAAGTTATTATGCAGAATGATAAATATCCTTTGGAACCATGGCAAAGCAATATCATGGTAAAGGACATATGCCTCATGTCCATTTCTAAAGCTAATTGATTATTGGAATTTAAATTTCCTTAGAGAAAGCACATCTCCTCTTTCTTGATTTGCATTGTTTGAAACTCCCAAGTGTGATGAAAATATTCTCTACAAGGCACAGAAGAGCAAAAAAAGGACTAAAATTTGCAAGAGAATATTGTATGATTGTGTATACATAACACAGATATTTTAACAGTCTTCCAGCTGAATGAATAATATAACCAGAACAATTATTTACCTCATATTTATGTTGAATGAAAAGCTGATATATCTATATATTTTACAAAGTCGATGATTTAGTGTTTTTATATAAAAGTATATTGCTTCAGCATAAAATTGGATTTTTTGTGCCAATAAAGCAGAACAAATAAATTTGCAACAGCATAAAGCACTTCCCTTGGAATTTTTTATTTTCTCCTCTTAGTAACTGATGCTTTTCTTTTCTGTAAACAACACATTAGAAATTGAAGAGAGAATACATCTAAAAATTATTTTCATCATTTAAAACACTTTTAATCAAGGAAATGGATGGCACACTATGAGAAATCAACTATTTTATCAATATTACTTTTACAAAGTTTGTATATTCTAGTTTTATATGAATATTGCTAACATGGAATTTTTTCAAAGTGTTAAAATTTCTCATATAACCATTAAATCATATTTAGAAGTGGTGATGGCTCTAACGAGTTGGAAAAGGGGACCTAGGAGGATATAACACCTTCTGAGTGGAAGAATGTCCAGGTTGTAAGCTCAGAGAACTGGCCATGTTAGTCACAAAGGTCATGGCAAGTTTCCAGTGGATGAGATTCATTCATTCATTTTTTCATTGAGCTATTCATTGATGTATGGATTCTTTCAAAAAAATATCCATGGAGGTTCTGCCATGTGACGTACATAGTCCTAGTACAGGGAATGGTGATGCAGAAGATAGACAAGGTCCTGCTGTTTTGGAGTTTAAATTGGAGAATACAGACAGAAAACAATCAGCACATTAATTAGCATGATGATTGTGGTCGGTATAAGATTTATTTTAAAAATGAAACAGGATCGAATAATAGTATCTCATGGGATATGACTATTAGACAAGGAGATCAAGACTGAATTGTTTGCCAAAATGGCATTTGAGCTAGGGCCTAAATGAAAGGAGTGAATCATGCTGAAATCTGGTGGAAGAATGTTCCAGGAAGAGGGAATTGCAAGCACAATGTTTTCAGGAGGGAAGACCCCTGAAATATTTGTGGAACAGAAAGAAAACATATATGACTGAGGTTGGAATAGGATGTGAATAGTGTAAGAAAATTTTGGTGAGCAGTTTGGAAGAATTTAAACTAAAGAGTAAAAAATTTTAAAATACCCTCAAAAGTTAACTTTTATTAAACCTGTATCATTTACCAAACATTGTTCTAAGTGATTGACTCATATTAAAGTATTTCTCAAGAATACCTATTGTGAGCTAATATTATCATATCCAGGTGAGAAAACAGGGTTTTGAAAGATTAAGAAATCCGCCCCCCCGCCCCACCTTTGCTGTGCAGAAGCTTTTTATTTTGATATAGTCCCATTTGTTTATTTTTTCTTTTGTTGCTTGGGCTTTCAGGCTCATGTTCATAAAGTCTGTGCCCAGCCTAGTTCGTGAAGGGTTTCACTTCTATTTTCCCTTAGTAATTTTATAGTTTCAGGTCTTATACTTAAGTCTTCAATCCGTTTTGAAATGATTTTAGTATATGGTAAGAGGTACATGTCTAGTTTCATTCTTCTGCATATGGGTATCCAGTTTTCCCAGCACCACTTGTTGAAGAGGCAGTCTTTTCCCCAACATAGATTTTTGTTGCTTTTGTCCAATATCAGATGGCTGTAAGCCTGAGGAGTGATAAGCAAAGCACAGAGGGATAAATACCTCATGTATTCACTCATATGTGGGAGCTAAGAAAGAAAGAAGGAAGGAAAGAAAGACCACAGTGGTGCGTTGGACTTGTAGAGGGAGAGAGCATGCATGCCTTGGGATACAAAGTGGAATGGGGGAAAGAGGTATAAGGAGGGAGGTTGGGGATAATTGGGTGGGGAGCACAGGGTACAATCACAATTTGTGGTAATGGGCATGCTGCCACTATGGATCTGGCCTTCACATCTTGGGTACAGGAGTGACAAATAGCTTTATATCTCATGAATATTCATAACCAATAAAAAAGAAAGATATTTACCCCCAAATTGTACCTCTAGTAAATGGCTGAGCTAGGATATGTACCTACACTGTCTGAATTCAAAATTTGCATGTATACCCACTGCGATATGGTGCCTTCTTTTAAGTTTTACAAAGGTCACTTAAAAAGTATACAGAGGAGAGTTTATTAGAGGGATGTAGGAGTAGAAGCAAGGATACTGGTCTGAAATGGTGGTTGCTTCATCTGAAGTTATGTATTTTGGAAAAAGTATTGCTAGGCTGCTGTGGCAGTTTTGGCTTATGAGATGAATAGAGTTTTCAAGGATATCTCCTGTGTTTGGAGCTTAAGTAAGTAAATACGAGGTAGTTCTATGAACTCAGTAGGGGAATACTGGGGCATGTTTGAGTACAGGATCAGTTTTATTTCAGGCATGCTAAATTTCAGATGAAAAAATTTTCTAGATATCTAAATGGTGATGTCAGCTCAGCAGGGGACATGCGAGTCTGGATGTTGTCAGCATATTGATGGAGACTAAAGCCATGGTACAGTAGACGGGATCACCTAAGAAGAGAATAGATGAAGATAAAGGCTGAAGCATAAGTATAAAAAATATTTAGAGATTAGTCTGAGAAGAAAGGTCCTTTAGGAGAGGGAGAGGTTCGAGGGCCCAGTAGAAACCAATTTAACAGAGTATGATATTAAAGACTACAAAAAAAGAAAGTGTTTTGAAAGACATGGTCCTTAAGAGGAAGGCTGTTTAAAACTAGAGAAAGATATACAGAAAAAAAAAAATTGGTTTGATTGACAAAAGATGTTTCAGTGGAGGGAATGAAAGACAATATAGACATATGGACAGAATAGGTGATAGGAATAAAGACAGGGATTTTAAATGCCTTTTACTGTAAATGTCACCATAAATTTGGTAGCTGGAGGAAATGTAAATTGGAGGGAATGTGAAGTTGAGAAAAGATGTTTTAAGGAAACCATTAAGGAAGCCAATGGGATTAATTCAGTGGGGAAGGAGAAACTAGTAACTGAGAAGAGATAGGAGACGAGCTGGAAAGAAATCTCTGAATAATCAACGCTTTCAAACCAACTTTTTCAAAGAATAGCTGCCAACTCAAAAATGGCAAAAGACAGGGATAGGCATCATGCAGGGGAAAAAAAATGTTTGAAAGACTTACTATGTGAGGTGCTTAAAGTCATTAATTAAAGACATGTAATTTAAAAAAAAATATTATAGTAGAAAACTTCAAAAGTGTGATAAGAATATTAACACAGAGAAGAGGTGGTAGGTGAGTTCACATGCTGGGAAAGTTTAAATTAGTGCAGCTTCATTAGCACTATTTTGTTGGCAAATCACCAATCTCTTTCTAAATTAAAACTGCAATACCTCTTTTGTCAGAAATTTCACTTTTAGAAGTTTTAGATTTGCAAGAATATTCTTATATTTAATTTTATTGCCTCAACTTTTAAAAATATTTGAATACACAAATATCTCTTTTATGAACTAAAAAAAAACCTTTAAAAAATGTATAGGTCTTCCAGAAAAAAACAAATGCAGCAAAAGGAAGGAGACACACCCATGCAGAAATAAATAGTGTCTGGTGTTAATTCTTCGAATTTAAATGATAGGCAGATGACAGGCAAATGGCTGGCTGGCTGCATGAACAGAGATAAACACAGGCTTCTTCTATATTTTGGATCATGCTACTTTTACAATGTAGTGTCTACTCTTTTAATAAAGTTCATGTGGTGACAATTGCCCCATGTCAATCAATGTTATGCGGAAGAATATATTTATGGGTAAATGTTATTGCAGCCAGTAGAGGTACCATAAATTTTTTCATGACTTTGAGGTGAAAAATAAACGTTGCCAAGTATAATTCCAGAAAGATTATGCTAAACTGAAGTTCAACTGCTGCATACAAATAACTCCACAAGGTAGTATCTTTTTTCCTAAAAAGATTATCATGCCTCCAAAAAGGACATATTTGACAAAAATTAATCGTCATTCAAAAAAATTAAGCGCAAAATGGTAATGTTTTCTCCTGATATAAGCAGGAGATAGAGAGAAAGAGGGAAGTAGGGAGAGAGAAAAATAAA
>NW_007730009.1:170380-172032 GCF_000696425.1 Galeopterus variegatus
CAATATTCCCAAGGGTCACTGAAATGAAATCAGAACACAAGTTATTTGATGTAGTCCCATAACATCTGGACATGCTCCAGAAAAGGTGTAAACACTTCTTCAAATTCTCATTTGTCTCGCAATATTGACTGGTTTCATTGCCATTTTAATAAGGCTTTTGGAGCTATTCCTTTCAATGACCTTCCTTCCCTACAGTGAGCATGAGGGATTACGGCTATTGCATCTGAGCACTGACAGAGCATTTTAAATAAATCTGGATTATGTTTTAGCTAAATATATAAATATCTTATGATTTCTGACTGCTGTATATGCATTATTTTCAAGTATATGTGATTTTGAATTGAGTTCCTCTGCAATTAATCTAATGTAGTAACGTTGACCATAAACTCACTGTGTTTTAGTGACAGTCTAGTGTCTAATAAAAAAGGAATTAAATATTGTGCTGTGTCAGTCCAACATAATTTCTAGTGCCTTGCATTTATGTAGCTATTTAGAAATATTTTAATTTGTTTTATTCCATAATAAATCATTATTGAATATACGAATGAGACTCATAGGGAAGGTAAAAATAGCACTATCATTGATGGGGAACAAAATCTCAGTGACACTAAATTACTTGCCTTATTTACAAATGGCTGAAAACAAGAACCAACAGTGAAGTGATATCCCTGCCCTATGACATTAATTTCATTTTGTTAAAAACTTTTTAAAATTTACTTGTTTTACCTGTGCTGAAAACTTTTAATTGTGTTTATAATAAAAACCATTATTATCATCATTATAACAAGAACAACATCTAACAGGCTTTATTTTTATCATGGTATACAAAGCTCGTTATAATCTGCCTTCTGGCTGGAATTCATCTTTATAGTTTATCATCCCTATGTATTTCCCAGTCATTCTCTGTTCTCCAGCTGTACTAAACAACTGATAATACTGCTTCATACCACCTCAGGTCTATACAGGCTGCTACTCAGGCCTACATAGGCTACTACTTTCTTCAGATTTGACCCTCTCTTTAAACCTCTTTAACTCTCTGTGTTAATCATTTTTAATACTCAAATTAAATATAACCTCTAATAGAAAACCTGCATTGATCTCTCCTAGCAAAGTCTAAATTTGAATAACTATCCGTTTCCTTGTAGCACATTATGGAATCTACTAATATTTAGAGAGCATTGGGATATTTATTAAAATCTTCATTTTAATCACAGCTCAGTGTGCTGCTAAACTAATAAATCTTAAATTTAATAGCTTTTTCCTTTCAGAGGAATTGTTCAGGGAACTGGGATAGATCCTAGAAATGTGCTGTACTCCAATGTTTATTGCAGCTCTATATACAATAGACAAGAGCTGGAACCAGCCCAAATGTCCACCATCAGATGAATGGATAAGGAAACTGGTACAACTAAACAATGCTATACTACTCTGCTATAAAAAAAGAATGAAATACCACCATTCACAACAACATGGATGGACTTAGAGAAAATTATATTGAGTGAAACAAGTCAGACACAGAAAGAGAAATACCACATTCTAAATTATTTGTGGGAGCTAAAAATTAATAAATAAATAAACACACACACAAATAAAGGGTGGGGGTAAGAAGACAGAATAACCACAAAAATTCCTTGAACTATTTAAGTCAAGTG
>NW_007730009.1:172481-194747 GCF_000696425.1 Galeopterus variegatus
TGGATGGACTTAGAGAAAATTATATTGAGTGAAACAAGTCAGACACAGAAAGAGAAATACCACATTCTAAATTATTTGTGGGAGCTAAAAATTAATAAATAAATAAACACACACACAAATAAAGGGTGGGGGTAAGAAGACAGAATAACCACAAAAATTCCTTGAACTATTTAAGTCAAGTGCACAGATATGATGCGGGGGGGGGGGGATAGAGGGGAACAGGTAAAGGGACATGAAAATCAAGTACAATGTATTTTGAGAAGTAAAATAAATCAAATTTAAAAAATAATTAAATAAATAAATAGATAAATAAATAAAATAAGATCCATTAGAGATGAAAAATGCATTCAGCTGAGCTCAGTATTCTGTGTGCTGTTTTTCCTCTTGGAGAATTTGCCCACTCTTGTCTTATAAGCCATGGAGGAGACCCCTACTAATATGTAGACTAGAGCACAGGAGTAATCACAGTCAAATGGAAATGAAAAGTGGCTCTCCAGACTTCCTAGGAATCTAGGACATAAAGATCTAATATCTTGGATGGGAGGAAGAAGCAGAGATTGAAGCCAGGTACTTCCAGTACTAGGCTTTCCTGTGGAGACATTTGTTGATTCTTCAGTTTTGTAGGACATGAGGTAAAGAAGCCAAATTTAAAAAAAAAGAAAATGAAGCAGAATTTTCAGTAGTCATATATGTCTAAGGAGACAAATACTTCTTCAACTTCTCATAGCATTAGCTAATTCCATTCCCGTTTGTGACTTCACTGATTCTTGTAATATTCAAATTAGGGGAGGCAAATTTGCTCTAAAATCATGCCTATTAAGAATTACAATGCAAAGTCTGCATGCACTGTTGGAGGTGTGATAGTTACTCTCAGGCAAATTAATTGAGGGTTCAGGTATTCACCATTGGCCTATGGCTCTAGAGAAATTAAGAAGGCCTGACTAATGTTTAGGTAATTAGGTCAGTAAAGGGGCAATGTTTTATTCTCAAAGAATAACCTGAGACATGAGAGGGCAGACGCAGGAGAAAACATTTATGTCAGAGACTCGTAAGCTTATAAAAGACTCACCCTTTACTTATCTATGATCTTATTCCACCAAAATATTATATGGCAATCCTTGTATTAAAATATGCAACCACTGTGTGGCTATCTAGAGAAAATGGTGCCCAAGTGACTTGAAAGTATTAATACTTTTTCCAAAAGAATAAGTGCATGTCTTCAAAGGTGCATTGAACTTTTACTCAGGGAGTTCATTCCTGGAAGACTCCGATTACTCAAAAGAATTAAGGGGCCAAGTCATGATGGTGTTGGAGACCAGCCTAGTCTGAAATTGATCATTTAAGAAAACCAGTAATACTATTTAAGTTGATAGTGCAAGGGCTCGTATTAATTACAATATATGCTAAGTATAATTAATATCAAAAGAAAGATTATTTGCAATAATATGCAAAGAAATAGTTGATGGCAAGCTCAAGTGATGAAATATTAAGACAATGCTGAATGTTATTAAAGGGAAAGGTTTCATTCCTGTGTTCAAAAGATAACAATACAAATCTCACAAAATTACATAGCATAAAAATATCAGCATAATATTTAAAAAATATACTGGGCTATTAATATCTTATAAAATACAGCAAGTAACTTAAGAATAACAGTTTAGTTGAATATCAGCTCGAATATAAAATTACTAATAATTTACTTTAGTGAGGTAAAATATAACTGTATAGAGTAAGCTAAAGTAGATTCACATCTTTTACTGAGTAGTTCACTTTCCATTTTCCTGGGAATATAACTGCTTCTCTGTGAAAGAATGTAACAACTCTTCTATCTCATTCTAAGAAAAAGGTAGTAATTAATTCAATAACAATTAGAAATAAATCTCTAATCAGATCATTGTACTACACAAATGAATATCTTAAAACAATTTTCTGAGTGGAGCTATATGAGAGCTTCAGCCTGGGTTTTAGATTTAGAAGAGCTATAAGCAGAGGTCATCAGTGGTCTAATCTCGCCTTTGATATCTCCCTCATAGATATATTCTTTTTCTTCTAATTCTCTTCACACTACATCAGGAGATAGGCTTTACCAATAAATTTGTTACATAATATTTTAATTTACCTTTGTAAGAAATCTGTATGATTTACAATTTATAAGTAATTTATTATTAGTTTGTCAACTTCCCCAAGTCTCTCAAATAAAAAAAAAGGCTCTCCATTTATTACCAAAGAACTAAGTAAAAATTTACCTGGATATATGGCATCTAATGTAGTTATATATACCTACAATCAATGATATAAAAAAAAATTCTACTACAATCTCACTACTGGGGATATATCCAGAGGATTGGAAAACATCAGGTTGAAGGTATACCTGCACTCCCATGTTTACTGCAGCTCTATTTACAATAGCCAGGTGATGGAACCAACCTAAATGGACATTAGTGGATAACTGAATAAGGAAATTCTGGTATATATACACAATGGAATACTACTTGGCCATAAAAAATAATGAAATTCTACCATTTGCAACAACATGGACGAGCTTGGAAAAAATTATCCTAAGTGAAACAACCCAGGTACAGAAAGAGAAATACTGCATGTTTTCACTCATAATCAGGAGCTGAACCCATAAACAAACAAATGAACAATAAAATGAGACAGAGAGAGAAAGAAAGAAAACTAGAGGAGCAAAAAGGGAGGGGAGGTAAGGCTAGTGAGGAATTGGGCAACAGACACAAAGAATGATTGCATATTGTAATGATGAATAAGCTCACTATATGGATCTAACCACCACCCGTTGTACAATTACTGAAAATCAGTGTTGTACCCCACATGTATAAGTAATAAATAAATAGATAAATAAATTTTAAAAATTCTTTTGATTAAATAAAACAATAAGTTGGATAAAAAATAAGCAAGTAAAAAAGTTCTTCACATTTATTTTTATTTTATTTATTTATTTATTTTGTCCTTTTTGAGACCGGCCGCATTGTGCTCAGCCAGTGAGCGCTGTGAGCGCACCAGTCATCCCTATATATGATCCAAACCCGCGGCGGGAGAGCTGCTGTGCTCCCAGCGCCGCACTCTCCCGAGTGCGCCACAGGCTCGGCCCAAAAAGTACTTCACATTTAAAACATTATTCGAGTTTTCTTTAGCGTTAAAACCTTCCAACCAATTTAACTAAATCTGTTTTAAAAGAAAAATCACTATTACTTAATAGGATTGTGGGGGTTTTTTTTCTTTCCTTGTGAAAATGCAATTTTTCTATTTGAGTATAAGGTATTCAAACTTTAGAGAAAGTATGAAGTGATACAAAGATTTTGAAACTGACCAGCACTTCTTAGATCTCTATCAGTTAATCGGATTCATGATGTTGTTATTAGTTGATCCAATCCCTGGTCAGAGAACGAAAGCTTAATTCACCTGTCAGAGTGCAACCTTAAAATTAGTGGAAAAAGGAGTCTTGGTAGCATGCCATTTCACAGCATTCCCGATGGTTACTTGAACCCATCCTGAATTAGTACTTCCTGTGTTTACTTCCCTTGTTGCCCTATGCTTTCAGTTTCTACACTGCTCTACAGAGTGAAAACTATAATGAATTAAGTGGCACTGAAGAAGCTTCTAGAAGTGCATTTCCTTAGACAAGCAGTAAACCAACGATAATAACAATTCCTGGGATAGACAAGATAGGGTCTTTTTAATACAATCTTATTCATATTCTATGAAGAATATGAATGGATTCTGGTGAATGCCAGTGAATTGTAGTAAACTTAACAATGTGATGAATTCAATTGTAGTGGCTCTTAACAGTATTTACTGGAGAAAACCAACATAGACATTGTCAACTGGTGTGCAACTGTCAATTTGGAAAATTATCTTTGGTCTGTTACAATGTTTAGTGAACACAAAAAGCGACACGCTTTCCACTGTCAAGTTTAACAACATCCTTCCATGTCTTACCTAATGGCTATATAATCTCTCTGCTCTCTGCTATAATTTCACAAACAGGGAGCTAGATAATCTCAATGTCCCAAATGACAATATCCACTATACTGATTATGTAATAATCATATGAATGGGTAAGCAAATTTTTTTCTGGGAAAAATATAAACTAGTCAGAAAATGAAAGATAAATTTGCAAAATTTCCATGTGCTACACATAATGATGTTTCTTAGATTTCACTCTTTTCAGACCAAGAGGGTATACATTCCATATTGAAAAGCAAATTGTTTTCAAGAGATACAACATTAATAGCATACTGTGAGTTTTTGAAAGCAAAATGTGTCACATCTATTATGCTGTCCACTACCTGGGTTTAAATTTTAATCTGTAGCATAGGGGCTATCTGTCAGGAGCTGAGCCGAGCAGGTAGAGAGGGAGAGAGAGAGGATTAAGTTGTCAGATGCTAGAGTAGCTTATTAAAGCAACAAGCCAAAAATTAAACAGTCAAGCTTTAAAACAGTTACTGCAATGGTATAAGCAAGAGTCTAAAACCAGAGAAAGCAGTGACTCCCCAGGAACAGTGCTCTGGTAGAGAGTAAGGAATCAATGCACACATGGGGGGTCCCATCACTGTTGAGAGAGGCCACAGGAAATAAAGGCTCTAGCAGTTTTATGGACTCTGAAGTGGCGGGAGGAAAGAGCTAGGTGTGAAAAAATACCGGGTACTGAGTCAGAGTGGGGAAAAGTGTCTTCAGGGTTTTTGCTTCCTTCCCCCTTAAGGAGGCCTCAGCAGAGGCACCTGAAAAGCACCTCGGTCCAAGGCCTCAGATAAGAAGGCACCTGGACTAGGAATGTAGATTCATACAAGAATCATGGGGCCCTGAGTCCTTGACCGTAACTCCCTTCAGAGACTGCAGTGCATTATTGGGCACCAAGTCTGGTGTGGGGAGGGCAGCTTTCCTCTGTGAGGCCTGCCAGGCAGAGCCTTTATAACTGCCTACGGTCAGGACTGAAAAATCTCATAGACGTTTTTAACCAGGTGCCAGATTCCTCAGTATCAAAAAATGATTGTCGTTTCAAGATAAAGTTAATTAATGATATACACTTCATCATGAACAGAATTATATCTTTTGTTCCCTTAGTTTTAACAATAAAAAAATGTTTAGAGCCTCCTCATATTTTCTTCTTTATATATACAATTTGTCTTGTTTCTTGCATTGAATGAACTGAGCCAATTTCACATCGCTGAAAAATGTGCATTCACCTCTGTGAGGAAAGTGGAGTTGGTTTGGTCAGGTCCTCTCGCCTCATATCCTGCTGGGCAGGATTCAGCACATCCTTTGTAAACAAGTTACGTAGGAGTAGAGTTAGTACGCATGCTGCCTTTGGCTCTTGCTGTTTTGTGTACTTAGGCATGGAAGGCAGCAGCTCTGAATCGCTGGTTGGCTGGAGCTCGGGTCTAAAAATAAAGCATGTCCAATTTGCAGGTGGCTGCTGGGTGTTTCTTTGGCTTACCTGATTCAGGACCTGCACAGGACAGGGTAGAAGGGTTCTGTGATCCTGCCAGACAACTTCCAAGCCCAGGCCTAAATGTATCCATTCTGCAGAACACTTCCTGACATTTCTAGAAAAAGATAAGCAGCTCAGTGTTTGTTTTCCCAACATGCCTTGTCAAACTGCTTGTGAACTTATATAGAGCCTTATTATACCTACTCAAAAATTTTTGGAAGTAGTTCTGGCAAGGGAAAAACCAATAAAATTGTACTACAGAGCCTAAAAGTTGGAAGCAATATAATATCAAATCATTTCCAGTGTAAAATAAGATAGACACGAAAGGAATACAATAATATAGTCTATAAAAACAACTCCAAAAAAAAAAAGATTTCTTCTGTATTTGTCCACAATGTATATTATGCAGCAGTAAAATATAAATCCCGAAATACCCATGGCTTAAACACTGTTATTTCTTGCTCATCATCAGGTTGTATCCATGTTTCTATCATATCAACATACAGTTGCAGTGTTCTTCGAAGCAGAGAAAAAGAAGGCTGGATGGTCATACAGAAGGCCCCAAATGCTTTTGCCTGGGATCGACGTTCATTCTCAGTGTCCATTGACCAGGACTGAACAAATGACTCTAAATTTAAGATGCTTGGAGAATGGTGGTAGGGAGAACATGTGGAAATATCACAGAACTAAAAGTCTCTGTCACATATCTGTTTATATTTCTCTAAAAATTCTTTAATACTAAGAAACTAAATTATTCACTTATTTATTTTCAATTAAATTTTATAATGCCATTTGTATTAGTCCATTTCGTGTTGCTATAACAGAACACCTGAGTCTGGATAATTTATAAAGAACAGAGGTTTATTTGGCTTATGGTTCTGGGACAGCTGCCTCTGGTGCTGGCCTCAGGCTGCTTCTACTCGTGGTGGAAGATGTCAGGCAGCTGGTGGGTGCAAGCAGATCACAGGGCGAGAGGAAGCGAGAGAGAGAGAGAGAGAGAGAGAGAGAGAGAGGGAGAGAGAGAGGAGGTGCCAGGCGCCAGAGTCCTTTTAAATAACCAGCTCTTGTGAGAACAAATAGAGTGAGAACTTGCTCAAGCTCCCCCCCCCACCCCCGAGCATTAATCCATTCATCAGGGATCTGCTCCCATGACTCAGCTCCAGACACTGCCACATTGGGGACCAAATTTCCACATGAAGTTGTGGGGGGGCCGGCAACACATCCAAACTCTGTCTCCATTCTTTAAATAAAAGGAACATTATAGGATTACAAATGCACATACATTATTTTAGAATTATCAAATAATTGAGAACCTCAGATCTAAAACCGAGAGACAGAAAGAAGATGATAACATGATTATTTTATGAAGCTATGCAGTTTAGCTATACCTGCTATTTAAATTCTTGTAAGGTTTTAAAGCAGGTAAGATTTTCATTTAGCTCCCATGGGTAGTTTCAATGAAATACTCTTGTTTGTACAGGCTGCAGTGTTGGAACAGGGTTTGATACAAAGCTTTATAAAACAGGCTAGAATCCACAAAAGTAATATTGGCAGTTCAGATTATCCAAGACATGAGTCAGGCAGTATAATTCCAGGAAATAGAAAAAGGACACAATACCATATATTTAGTAAGAGATGCAGAAGTGAAATGAACACATGAACAAATTTGTTACTAGGAACATAACCATGGACAAGCAAGTTAGCTTCCCTGAGCTGCATTCTTGCTACGCCAACTCCTATATAACGGGATGTTATATCAACCTGTATCTAGAGTACAGGATCCTTCTGAGTAATGAATAACATAACACTTGAGCTAACTTTAGCATAACAGACAATGCTATTGTTTTTTTTTATCATTATTGAACAACTAATTTAAAGGCAAATATTATTTAAAATTTTATCTTTAATATTTTTAAGTCAAATTAAAATGAAAATACTGAAAAAATATATAGACAACACATGGTAAAATAAAAAGCCATTTCATATCATCACCCAAATAATGACAAACGTTGAGATTGAAAGAGGTGAGATTGTCAATAGTAAACAAAAACTAAAACTTTAGCAGCAATAATCATTTCTAATTTATTTATTCTTTGGAACACTGATGTAAATTATTTTTAAAACAATGACAGGTGCCCTAAAAACAAACTATGTGGTATTAAAATTTGATGTTTGTTTTTATAATACCTCTAGTAGAAAAGTGTTATCCTGTATTTAAAGTTGAAATTGTTTAAAAACTATTTAATGAAACCATATTCTTGAGGTTGAAATATGCCATAAGAACATCATCTCAGGAGGCTATTTTGGGATCTTTCTTTCAAAGGATCATTGATAGTTACACCAGCATAAAAAGTGTCTCTAATTTTAGGATGATATTTTTATTTTAAATACATCCATAGGTTTTTTACCGTGGGCTGCAAATCAAAAGCTAAAACCTGACATAACCATGGACAAGCAAGTTAGCTTCCCTGAGCTGCATTCTTGCTACGCCAACTGCTATATAACGGGATGTTATATCAACCTGTATCTAGAGTACAGGATCCTTCTGAGTAATGAATGTTGGAGTTACAAGGAAATCAGTTCACATTGAAAACACCCAAGTTAGAGACTGAGATATTAACATGTAGCTACTGGATATAAATGTATGAAATACCTTTGAGTTTTGTTGCAACACATTCCCTTTACATTTTTCTTATCATAATTGGAGTTACAAGGAAATCAGTTCACATTGAAAACACCCAAGTTAGAGACTGAGATATTAACATGTAGCTACTGGATACAAATGTATGAAATACCTTTGAGTTTTGTTGCAACACATTCCCTTTACATTTTTCTTATCATACGATAAAAAATCATTACTTCTATGAGGCAAAATTTTGGACATTTTTGTCTGAGCATTTATTGGTATCAACCAATATACTAGCTTTGATTGAAACTGAAATTTTCCAAATCACTGCCTTTCTTCAAAAAGTAGAGCTGTTTTTTCATTTTTAAGTTTAGAAAGTTTCCAAATATTCTAATTTATACACAAAGGAAACATTAGACTATGCAAGAAACTCAAGTGAGATCAAAGAGTTTGAGACAGCTGAGCTCATGTGGTCATGATATTAGGTCAGTAAATTCTGGTCTGAGTCCAGCACTTTGCAGCCATCCAAAGCTGACTGCATTCCCTCTCCAACTGTTTCCAACATGTATCTTTTAGTGCTGTGTTTTAAGAATGGGAGATAGCACTTTGTGATAACTAGTTCAGATTTGCCTTGATAATCACAAAGGTAATAAAGCAAGGATTCATTTGTCTGGTACTTGGGCCAAATTCAAAGATAACTCAGTCAGGATTGGCACAGGACTGAGTTCCCTAGAATCAAGAAATATATTCATAAGAATTTTTGAATATAAAGTTTTGAATGTTACAGAATCTTGACCCATCTACTTCCCCAGCATGATACTGGAATAAAGAGTATAAAAAACTTTCCAAAATTAGAAAGCCTCTGAGAATAATTTGCTTTGCCTTCAAAGCTGAGGAGTGCTACAAGGTTACACTTGTGACTCTTGCAACAGCAATGACCACAGGAAAACCCTAAGAAGCTTACTGCTTTGCCAAAGTTTTATCACTAGCTTGCTGATGGCTGTGCAATCATCTTACACCTGGGATGAAAGTCTGGGTGTCAAGGCCTCTAGACAACTTAATGTTGGTCTGTTACTTTAGAAATAAGTGGTCATCCTCATTTACCACCAAACACATGTGGGTATCACTGAATGGAAAACAGTTTTAGGGATCTTGAGTCTGGTATTAGTACAGATGTCCTTGTACAAGAGAGATTAACCTGTACCTTACTGAAGTGATCTTTATTCAATCGATATAACAATGTGTGATTGTCAAGAGGAAATACTTAAAAGAAAAATAAAACATTTAATTGGCAAAGGAGTTTGTACAACATATGTAATCATCATAAGGATAAAATTATTTAGATTATTAACAGGAACTTCTAATATATATGTGTGTGTGTGTATGAATATACAGGTAATAGGACTTATTACAATAATTGATTTTCTGAAAGAAAATAATTTTCTGTTGCCAAGGTAGTTTTTGTCTGTAAATTCAGCTGTAGAATCTACCCATCTCACTTAAAGGAAGAATTATTTAACACTGAATATTTGAGAATTTTTAGTCTACCAAATATTGCTGTCTGCCAAAATCAATTCAGTTTTACATTTTGGCATTGAGCAGGGTTAAAATCCCAGCCAATAAAATTAATATTAATGTAGTTAAAATCTTATTATCTTTTGAAATGATAAACTATAGTTATTGAAAGTAAAAATATAATTTACTGATTAAAATACTAAAATATATAGTTTAATATCTTAAAGGCAGTATTCTGGACCTTAAAAAGTGTTCTTATTGCCTATAGAAATAAGGTCAAGTATTAATGTCATAACTGAAATAAAATAGAAATATCTGATATGCTGTGAATTTACAGAGTATTCTATTATAATTTAATGGATCCAACTTCTGTGAAATTTTTCATATACACTTATAAATGAAATAGCCTTGATAAATTATTCTCTAGGTAGTTGTACATTTATTGATTTTGTTAAAGGTGTATTAAAATATTGCATATCTGGGTCACACAGTCAAATTAACTTACAAAGAACACGCTTACAACTCATTTGTCCAAAACTTAGAAATATTATGTCAGAATTATTACCTCAAAGGTGTATTAAAATATTGCATATCTGGGTCACACAGTTAAATTAACTTAAAAAGAACACGCTTACAACTCATTTGTCCAAAACTTAGAAATATTATGTCAGAATTATTACCTTATAAAATTAAAGGAAAAATAAATTTTATAATATACATCTATATTATTAAAAGTTATTTAGAAAGAAATCTCAAAGTATAGTTATTTCAATATGCATACAGTGTGAATTTTTTTCCTAGATGGTTACATTTTTAAAATTTCTCATCTTCTCCTATTTTAAACATATTGAGACTATGGTCTTTTTCAAAGAACATTAATAACAAGCCTTTGGAATAATAGCCAAATCTAATGGAAAGTAGAATAAATAGTGAAACAATTTTGATTCCTAGACCTCAAGTTCGGTTCTTAATAGCCATATTTACTTGATGTGCTATTCAAAATGTAATTTTATATAAACTAGGACTAATCTAATTGCAACCATACGTCCTAACCAACATGAGGATTTTTCTATATGCCATAAATGAATAATATGTTACCTTCATATCACACAATGATTGTGAGTGCCCATCCCTATCAAAATAATAGAAGAAAGGAGAGTGAAACAAATAGGTATCGTGGCAAATAAGGGACAAGAGCAGGTTTTTAAAAGCTAAATATTAGGGTAGTTTAGAAATAAAAAAGTCACAGACTAGGTCAAACAAAAAATTCCAATAAAGGAAAAGTTCAAACCTAAGATATCAATCTAAGGAGTCACAGTGGAGTGTATTAATAAAAATTCAAGCTGAAATGAGATGGTAGAAAGTCTCAGAGAAGAGGAAACTCCAAGGAAGGGAATTGAATAGTTGAAATGGGAAGTGGCTTGCAACAATTCTAGAAATATACAACTTATCAAATGTAATGTCCAAGTGGAGATGTTTACATCCCAAACAAAGTTCACATAAAGGAGTTTGAGAGGTGGCAATGGCATCTATTTGTAACTATTTCAAGGTCTGTGATATGAAAATAAATATTTATAATCTTCATAAAAACTCAGATGTGGTAAATACATAAGTCTTTAACAGATACATATATTTAAATTACACATAATACAATGCTGGCAAGGGTGTGGGGAAAAGGGAACTCTTCTATACTGTTGGTGGGACTGTAAATTAAGAAAGACACTATGGAAATCAGTATGGAGATCCCTCAAAAAACTACAGATAGATCTTTCATACAATCCAGCAATCTCACTACTAGGTATATATCCAAAGGACTGGAAATCATCATGTTAAAGGATACCTGCACTCCCATATTCATTGCAGCTCTGTTTAGAATTGCCAAAATACGGAACCAACTTAAGTGTCCTTTGACAGATGCCTGGATGAAGAAAATGCGGCATATATGCACCATGGAATACTACACAGCCATAGAAAAGAATGAAATTCTGCAATTTGCAGCAACATGGATCAGTCTGGACAAAATGATGTTAAGTGAAATAAGCCAAATAAGGAAAGAAATACCACATGTTGTCACTTATAACTGGGTGTTAAGAAAGAAGGAAAGAAAGGGAGAAAGAAAAGGACCACAATAATTTGTTGACCTTTCAGAAGGAGAGAACAAACCTAAGGTTACTAGAGACTGGGTAGAGGGAGGGAGGGGATTTGGGGAAGGATAGGTCGGGTAAGGGCATAAAGAAAAATCATGGTTTATAATAATAATATGCTAATAATTACTAAAAACAAAAAATAAATAAACTACACACAATACATAAGCTTCAAACATGGGTGTGTTAATTTAAAATCATATTTATTCTGATTTAACACAATATAAAAGAAATTATTGCATATTAACATAACATACTAAAATGACACACGTGTTTTATCCTAAACCATCCATTTCTTAATCAGAAAATAATAAATTTAAGGTTACCATAAATAAATGCCTCTTGGAACCAGATAGAATCTATTTTATCTACAATCAAGAGCTTCTAAGCTAAAATACAGCCATGCATCATGTAACATCGATTCAATGAGGAACCCTACATACAACTATTCCCATGAGATCACAGTATGTTTAGATAAACAAATACTTACCATTGTGGTACAGTTGCCTACAGTATTCAATACAGTAACATGCTTTACAGGTTTGTAGCCTAGAAACAACAGCCTATACCATATAGCTTAGGTGTGTAGTAGGTTACAGCATCTAGGTTTCTATAAGTACACTCTAAGACGTACACACAGAGACAGAATCACCCAAGGACGTATTTCTCAGAATATAACCCTGCTGTTAAGCAATGCATGACTGTATAAGAAATAAATTCAACTTTGAAATATGAAGAAAAAGCAAAATGGAATATAAAATAGTTCTTTCCATAAGAAGAATAAACAGAAATTGATACCATTTGTCTACAGTTTTCCAATATACTATGGGTTCTTAATTTATTATAATATGTAAATTATGTTTGAAAACAATTTTCCAAAGTCAAATGCTGAATGTAACTTCACAGAAAATACTTAAATGCCTAATTAATTAAAGACTATTAAAACAACTGGGAAATTAATTGTAGTTATTCATTTATTTTAAAGATCAAATTTCTCTTGGAATATTCACGGGTTGTTAAAAAACATGCTTGACAAATTAAATCATGTTTTCATTTTAGCTTTTCCTCATGCACTGGTGATTCTGAACATTTACAAAAAGCTCCCTATTTATAAACAGGTTCTGACCTCCTTAGACAACTGAATTAAAGTAGTATAAAAACATGAAAGTGTTACAATTCATTACAGCAAGCATTTGCTGAGGTTGAAAAGTAAAATACTAGAATACGAATACACAGTGTACTTTAGATATCTTTTTAAACACTTAATAGCTAAGCCAGCATGCCCGTTGTGGTTAGCAGGCAAGCACTCAAACCATGTTTGTCAAGTGACTCCTCCAAACTTAATATTCATTAACACTCAGCAATTCTAGAGTATAAAAAATAAATAAAAGATTAAAAATAAAATTTTAATTTTATTAAATTTAGATGCTTGCATGTCACCTTTTTCTGTATAAGCCCTTATACAAACAGGTGAGAAGGCATACACTTTTAGTAGGAAATTTTGGCATTATTTAATAGAGCACATGTGCATGCCAGCAGATTGGCATTTCTTTGTTTCTATATCAAATTACATCATGTTAGTTTGCGTAATTTTTGTCTTAAATGGGCAAAATAATAATAACATTTTCTCTTTCTTTCTCACCATCACCAAATCTTTAGTTTTAAGCCTTTGCTGTCTTATCCTCAGAATATGCACATTTTCTACTAGTTCTTATATAGATTGTGGTCTTAAGGCACTGCGCATGAAAGAAGGGGGAGAAGGAATATAGCCCTTCATGGTTCAGTCTCCTAGAAAACAGCTAGAAAATAAAGTTTTGAAGAATCAAGATTAAAAACCTTTTAGAATAACTACAGTGATTTATTACATTAAAAACAAACAAGAAGACAATTCAATCTTTTTCCTTGACTTTATTAGAGACCCTACTATAGACTAAATATTTGTGTCCCCCCAAAATTTGTATGTTGACATCTAATCCCCAGTGTGAAGGCACTTGAAAGTTGGGCCTTTAGAAGGTGATTAGGGCATGAAGGTGGAATCCTCATGAAATGGTTCAGTGCTTGTATAAAAACAGGCCACAGAGAGACCCCTCTTCCCTCATCAAGAAGCATAAAACCAGGGAGGTTTTGGTGATGGGACACAATAACTAACTACATTGTATATTGACAAAATAAAAATAAAAAAAAAAAGAAAAAAAAAAGATAAAAAAGAAAATAAGCGTTCAAATCAGAAAAAAAAAAAAAAGAAGCATAAAACCACAATGCAAGTTTTCTCACAAAGCATGTGTACTTTGTCTTAGGTAATAAAGCTATTAGGTATATCTTCCAGCATCTACAATTAGGTACCACTAAACTTGGAAGCTAACAGCACCACTACCCTGAGTTGCCCACGTCCCACATATGAAGTCATTCTTTTTATCATATACCTTGATTCTTGGGTCATCAGTCTTGGATGCTGTATCCTCAAAATAAATGCCTACAGAAAGACATTCATCTGCTTCAGTACAGAAATTTTATACACCCAGCCTCCATTCCAAGGTTTGGAAATTACATCATCTCCTTATCAAGAAATATATTATATCTTACCTTTTTCCTGCCCGTCATTTATCTTTCATTAACTTCTTCCCACTAAGGGAAAAAGTCAATCCTTTGATCATACTGTAACACTCAGTATTCTGATATGAGGTGATGTGCTCTACCCTAGATTTCTAATAAGTTAAAATATTGTCTTGATGTAGGTCTTTTACCTTTCTGCAGCAATTTTTAAACTGAAAGCTGTTCTAATAAATCCATAATCAAATGTCAGATATCAACTATTCCCATTGTCTGCTAGCATAAGTTCTAGTTCTGCACCAAGACTCGAACATCAATCTCAATTTCCATCCATTATTTGGGTATCAGAGTGTTTATTTTTCCACATGCAACTAACCAATAAGCCAAATGGAAATTATTTATCACTTTTAGAGAGATTTTTCTATTGGCGTTTCTGTTCCCAAACTCAATAGAGAATGATGTTTCTTTTCTATATACCAAGACACAGAAAGAAAAATTATTGCTTTGACTATATGGACTAGACAATCTCTACTTTCTTTTCCAAGCAAAGAGTTCTTGGCATTTCCGTAAAGCCTAGTTAAATGTTTGTCTTTGTCAGTTTGGGGTGCTATAATAAAATACTATAAAAGTTGCTTATAAAGATAAGGAATCTATTTTTCACAGCTCTGGAGGCTAGAAAGTCAAGATTAGGGAGCCAGTAAGGTCAGGTTCTGGTGAGGGCCCTCATCTGGATTGCAGATGTCCAACTTGTCCTTGTATTCTAACATGGCAGAGAGCAGAGAAAGCTACCTCTCTGGCTTTTTCTTGTAATGGTACAAATTCCATTCATGACAATTCTACCCTCACGACCTAGTTACTTCCCAAACCCCCTCTCCTCCTGCTTCAAATATCATCACATTGGGGATTAATGTCAATATGTAAATTTGGAAGGGACACAAACATTCAGTCCATAACATTTTACCCTGGCCCCCCAAAATTCATGTTCTTCTCACATGTAATATACATTTATTTTATCCAAATCTTCTACAAAGTCTTAATTTGTTCCAGCATCAGCTCTAAAGTCTAAAGTCTAATCTAAATGTCATCTACATCAGATATGGGTAAGCCTCAATGTACAATTCATCCTAAGGCAAATTTCTCTGCAGATATAAACCTATAAAACCAAACAAATTATGTGCTTCCAAAATACAATGGTGGGACAAGCATAGAATAAACATTGCATTCTGGAAGGGAGAACTAGAAAAAAAGGAAGGGTAATAGGTCCCAAACAAATCCAAAAACCAGCAAGCCAAACTCCATGAGATCTTCAACCTCTAAAATAAGCCTTTTTGGCCCCATGCTCTGGCCTCCAGTGGTCCTGCTCTTAGGACCTACTGTTGGGAAATGGTCCCACCCCCACAGCTCTGCTTGATAAGGGTCAAGCCCCCAACAAGCCTTTTTGGCCCCATGCTCTGGCCTCCAGTGGTCCTGCTCTTAGGAGCTACTGTTGGGAAATGGTCCCACCCCCACAGCTCTGCTTGATAAGGGTCAAGCCCCCAACAACTTTGGGTAGTCCCATGCCCACAGCTTTGGCAGAGGTTCTCTAGCCTTTTGAAATCAAAGCAATGCCACCTTCTTCCCTCTTGAAATGGAGAACGCAATCCTAATGACCTCCAAATCACCTTTGGAGTCATTGTTTTCTTGTCTTGAGGAATGGAGCACTTTTGCAGCTAAACAGTTCTACGGTCCTATCCTGTGAAATAGAAGTCTGACAATCTTTATTTCTCCCTGTCTTTTTCTCCTTCATTTCAAACCTTCTAGAATAGCTGATTAAATCCGTGGTTTACACCCATACAAATCTCCTAATCAAACAGTATTTGCTTGGTTACACCTGTAGTGTTCTCTTATTTTTTCATGCATTTTTATTTTTTGCAACATAAATAGGCTGAGAATTTTCCAAATCTTATGCTCTTGTTCCTTCTTGCTTAATAATTTTGGCAAGTAATTTCTCTCTTCTTTTATCTTACTATAATCATTCAGGAGCAATCAAGCAACTCCTTCAATACTTTGCTTAGAAACATCCTCAGCTAAATATCCAATTCCATCATTTGCAAGTTCTACCTTCTACAAAATAATAGAACATGAACATAATTTAAACAAGTTCTTTGCCACTTTATAACAAGGATCTCCTTTTCTCCATTGTCTAATAACATGCTCCTCATTTTAATCTGAGATCTCAGAATGGCCTTTACTATCCATATTTTTACCAACATTCTCTACATAAATATTTATGTGCTATCTAAGAAAATGGAAGCTTTCACTATAGCTCTCCTCTTTTCTTTCTGAGCCCTCAGTAAAATTGCCCTTAAAAATCCATGCACGACAATCTCAGCTTCTTCTGACATGCACTTCAACACTCTCTCAGACTTTATCCATTATTCAATTCCAAAGCTTGTTTTAGGTAATTTTACAGCAGCACCCCACTTCTCTGTACCAATTTTTGTATTAGTCAGTTCAGCCTGCTATGACAAAGTACCACAGCCTGGGTGGCTTATAAACAACAGAAATTTATTTCTCACAGTTCTGGGAGCTGAAGTACAAGATCAGGATGCCCTGGTCAAGTTCCGCTGAGGGATCTCTTCCAGGCTGCCGACTGCCAACTTCTCATTGTATTGTCACATGGAAAACAGCAGAGAAAGCTAGTTATCTTGCCTCTTTTTATAACAGTATTAATTCCATTCATGAGGGCTCTACCTTCATAACCTAATTACCTCCCAAAATTTCCACCTCTAAATACCATTACATTAGAAATTAGGTCAACAGACACAAAGAATGATTGTGTAATGTAATAATGAATAAGCTAATTATACTGATCTAACCATCACACAATCTACACAATTACTGAAAACCAATGTTGTAGCCCACATGTATGTAAAATTAAAAATAAGAAATAAAATAAATAAATAAATAAATCTAATCTGATAAAAAAAAGAAATTAGATTTAAACACGAATTTTGCTGGTACACAAATACACAGTGTATAATGATGTAAGAAGTTGAGGGTCACACTCAACTGAAAATAATCTTAACTTTTATTTGATTAAGTATTAATCTTTTGTATTCCCATCAATAGAATCACTCTATTTTCTAATAAATTCTGTAGTGCTTGGGTCACTCTAGACATGAATAGGCAATCCATAAAGAGAAAAAATTTACTTACTCTATAGAAGAAGCTTCCTGATTTTGCACAGGATATACATAGTTATAGCCAATACATTATTTTATTAACATGGTTGTGCTACTTGGTTTGGGCCTATATGGTTGTAAAAACAAAAATAAATGTATACTACGTTTAGGAAGTTCCAGGCCTGGTTTCTGAACTTTGTTTTCACTGAATTCACTATGATTATTTTTCTACCTTTCTTTAAACATGACTTTTTATCTTGGATCAGAAAAACTCTGCTCCAAATTTTGAATGTGCGTAGAGTAAGCTTGCCCAGGATAGTTCTGATTTATTCCTATTGTCCCAGCATAATTATTAATAGTAATAGTTCTTAATTTAACACTCCCAAGCTTATTAGTTTAGGTGATAGAGTCCCTGTTCAACTAAATTGCTCTGGGATCCATTCATTCTCCCAAATGTCCCAAGTTTCATATATCACCCTAAGCAGGGCCAATTGCTTCCATGGCACAATTTTGCAGTACTGTCATTCTCTGTATACGATCCTATTGATGAACACTCATTTCTCTATATTCAGATAAAGCTACCATGCCTGTGGGGACACCACTTTCTCCTCCTCACTAGAAAGACCACACATTTGTTTCCATTAATCTCTGCAGCAACAGATGGTTTTATTTTGTCCTTCCACTTGGAGGTGATACTCTATCTCCATCTGGAGATAATGGTATAAATCTTTACATCTGTAGGAGTTCTCAGGAAATAATCTTGAGCTGTCTTCTGTACCCCTCCTTGAGAAACTTAGCCCCTTTGCCATTTGGAAATGCTCACCATCCCTGATAGATGCTATATTCCTAGTTTAGTGGTGGGTCCTATGGTAACAATAAAATGCAACTCTGCTACACACCTATAACTGATATTTAATACAGATCTGTTAATTTTTAATGGGGAACCAATAACTCCTCTATAGGACTTAAGTATATAATTAGAAGAATGTTGCTGTTCCACATCTCAAACCTTCATTTATATAGTCACTCATTCTGCAACTCCTGAAAAATACTCAGTTTTGAGTATCTGATGCTATTCACATCACTGGAGAATTCTACAATTAATATCACTCACCTTTTAGGATTTAAAATGCTATTCTTTTTTTGCTAGATTGGAAATGCTGGGAAAATTGATAGCCTTGTAGCCAAACTTGGTTGCATCTTTATACTAAAACTGTTTTATTTTTCCCTGTCTTACTGAAGAAATCCTAAAGTTCCACATTCACTATAGAGGATTGAGAATAACTATCATAATAGAGCAACTAAGTTATTATCCCATGTTATTAGCAGTGTCATACATGGCATCATGTGTGAAGAAATCTGTTATCAAGACTTTTCTTAAAACAAAAATTACTTTTAAAAGAAGTTAAGAGTTACAGGAATAAATGTAAGTTAAGCAAATTGAATTGTTTATATAAAATTAAATCAACTATATAACAACATTTATGTTAGCAGTGAAAATGTCTGCAAAGAGAATATGATAGTTATGAACTGTTAAAACTATAATGTCTTGCAAAGTGGGAAGAGTTTTTGTTATTGTTGATTAAGGTAGTGTAAAGAAAGCATTCTATATTTATATGGAGATGGAGCCTAATGAGCATAAGATTCTCAAAACAATATTTCAACATTTTTTCAAAAATTTCCATTTGGATTATGCAGGGGTTAGTCCTTTTATCTACTAATTTATAGGAGTTTTTATGAAAGAAGAGTATTTACTTCATGGGAAAGTCAAGAAGTTAATTCCAAGAAATTGATTATGTGCTGGAAATCTCCCTGCTGTAATCTATGCACACTTTAAAGAAATATAAATTGATAAATTATGAAACCCACCTATGATATTAAAATAAAAAATTCAGAATAAGTTTCATAATGCTGTAAAGAATAGTTGTTTAATATCTAAAGACTGACTCAAGAATCAATTCAAAACATTCACATCTTTCTGTAGCTTTCATCTATCTTGATTTGAAAAAATTTAGTCACATCAATTCTAATATGTCTTATTATCTTAAAATAATAAAATACCAAGAAAAAGTATATTAACTCGAATAAAAATTCAATATGTTAAATATTAAAACAATGAAATTTCGAATAAAAGAAAAACACTAAAATAACCTCAGGGAAATATCTAGGATTGAGAAATTCTCATTTGAAATATAATGAGTAAATTTATCTTAGAATTGTATTGTATCTATTGACCTAGGCAGGATAATACATTTAACATGGAGAAATTTTCTTAGCAGAGAGACGCATTATGACTTCAACCACAGGCAAGTGACAGGATCTATCAAGGCTTGGTTAAACCATTGCAGTGAAGGAAGAAACATAAGAAATTTGTCTAAACACAAATTAGTTGTGTTTTATTTTTTTTCTAATCAGGAACATTCTGTTAACTCATGAAATTGTGAGAAAAACAAACATAAAAAACAATAAAAGTGTCTTAGTCTGTTTTCTGCTATTATAACAGACTACCACAGACTGGGTAATTTATAAACAATAGAAATTTATTTGGCTTATGGTTCTGAAGGCCTGGGAAGTCCAAGAGCAAAGCCTCGGCATCTGATGAGGACCTTTGCACTGCATCGTCCTATGGCAGAAGGCAAAAGGACATCAGAGAGCAAGAGAACAAGCAATCAAGAGAGCGCAGAACTCACTTTTATGATGACATTAATCCATTCATGAGGACAAAGTCCTTATGTCCTAATCCTCTCTTAATTATATCGTCTCAATACCACCACAATGGCAATTAAATTTCAACATGAATTTTGGAAAGAACATTTAAACCATAGCAAAAATAAATATAATGTTTTCTTTTTAATTATCTAGAATGAGTTAATAATCACATATTTAAAAGAACACATGATACTTTTTAACAGTTTTTCACATTATATGCAGTATCCTAATCATAATAGAGGGCACTGCATGGTGAAGGTCAATTAACTCTTGTTTTGGTGTGATAAAATAAATATAGTGAGAAATTAAAGTGCTTTACATTTTCTAACATATGCATATGCATAACCCAAAAATGAATAAATTTCATTTAAAATGTGTATCAGAATTTAAAATATATGCCTTTTACTTAATTGCAAAGCCAAACATAAGGACACAATAGTTTACCCATAGTTCAAGTCAATGCACNTTTATGTTAGCAGTGAAAATGTCTGCAAAGAGAATATGATAGTTATGAACTGTTAAAACTAAAACGTCTTGCAAAGTGTGAATAGTTTTTGGGCCGGCCCATGGCTCACTCGGGAGAGTGTGGTGCTGATAACACCAAGGCCCCGGGTTCGGATCCCACATAGGGATGGCCGGTTTGCTCACTGGCTGAGCGTGGTGCTGACAAAGTGTGAAGAGTTTTTGTTATTGTTGATTAGGTAGTGTAAAGAAAGCATTCTATATTTATATGGAGATGGAGTCTAATGAGCATAAGATTCTCAAAACAATATTTCAACATTTTTTCAAAAATTTCCATTTGGACTACGCCGGGGTTAGTCCTTTTATCTATTAATTTATAGGAGTTTTTTATGAAAGAAGAGTATTTACTTCATGGGAAAGTCAAGAAGTTAATTCCAAGAAATTGATTATGTGCTGGAAATCTCCCTGCTGTAATCTATGCACACTTTAAAGAAATATAAGTTGATAAATTATGAAACCCACCTATGAAATTAAAATAAAAAATTCAGAATAAGTTTGATAATGCTGTAAAGAATAGTTGTTCAACATCTAAAGACTGACTCAAAAATCAATTCAAAACATTTACATCTTGCTGTAGTTTTCATCTATCTTGATTTGAAAAAATTTAGTCACATCAATTCTAATATGTCTTATTATCTTAAAATAATAAAATACCAAGAAAAAGTATATTAACTCGAATAAAAATTCAATATGTTAAATACTAAAACAATGAAGTTTCAAATAAAAGAAAAACACTAAAATAACCTCAGGGAAATATCTAGGATTGAGAAATTCTCATTTGAAATATAATGAGTAAATTTATCTTAGAATTGTATTGTATCTATTGACCTAGGCAGGATAATACATTTAACATGGAGAAATTTTCTTAGCAGAGAGACCCATTATGACTTCAACCACAGGCAAGTGACAGGATCTATCAAGGCTTGGTTAAACCATTGCAGTGAAGGCAGAAACATAAGAAATTTGTCTAAACACAAATTAGTTGTGTTTTATTTTTTTTCTAATCAGGAAAATTCTGTTAACTCATGAAATTGTGAGAAAAACAAACATAAAAAACAATAAAAGTGTCTTAGNAATGCACATCAAAACCACAATGATATATCATCTCACTCCATTTAGAATGGCCACTATCAAAAACACAGAAAATAAAACATACTGGTGAAAATGTGGAGAAAGGGGAACTCATACACTGTTGGTGGAAATGTAAATTAGTATAACCAATATAGAAAACAGTATGGAGGTTCTCAAAACACTAAAAATACTACCATATGATGCATCGATCACTACTGGTTATTTATCTAAAGAAAAGGAAATCAGAAAACCAAGGAGATATCTGCACCCTCATATTTATTGCAGCACTATTCACAATAGCCAAGATATGGAAGCAAACTAAGTGACCATCGGCAGATGAATGTGCAAAGAAAATGTGGTATATACACACAGTGAAATATTGCTCAGCCATAAAAAGAGTGAAATTTTGGGGCCGGCCCAGTGGCGCACTGCTACAGTGCGCCGCTTGGGAGCGCGGCGGCGCTCCCACCGAGGGTTCGGATCCCACATACAGACCGGCCGCTCACTGGCTGA